>NC_142067.1:121608719-121628719 GCF_059756535.1 Pantherophis guttatus | reverse complement strand
ACATTATAACTATAAAAATAAAAACACAAACATACATCCTTTACATTCTATATAATTGAAACTGAAAACCCGATATTGCACTATACCGTAGAATTCAATATGGTTATTGCCCTGGGATAGAAGCTGTTTTTCAGCCTATTTGTCCTTGTTGTTATTGTCCTGTACCGTCTGCCAGATGGTAATAGTTCAAAAAAAAAAGGGTGCCCAGGATGAGATGGAACTTTAAGAATGTTTTGAACTTTCTTAAGGCAGCAGGAGCTATAAAGCTCTTCCAAGGAGGGGAGAGGTCCACCAATGATCCTCTGGGCAATGATGTTGACCCTCTGGAGTACTGTCCTATCTGCCACTGTGCAATTGGCAAACCGTACACAGGTGTAGTAAGTTCAAATACTCTCTATGGTGCAGCGGTAGAAGGCCACCTGCATTCAGTTGTCCAACTCCCTGCTCAAGGCAGGAATCCTTACACCACCCTGGAAAAATGATTGTCCAATCTTTTTTTTTTTTTTTTGAAGACCTTCAATGATGGAAGACCCACAACTTTGGAATGCAAGCTGTCCCATTGATTAAACGTTCTCACTGTCAGCCATAGTTAAGACTACAATAGAAATACTCAGGAGTGGAGCGATAGTTATTTTTGAAATCAAACCTTGAAATGAAACATTGTTTCCATGCTATGCTTTAACTCTTGATGAAATTATATTTGCTTCGGTTTCAAATATTATTGGTTGAACAAATACGGAGACGTAATAAGTTTTCTTAAGTGGCCGAAGATGTTCGAATTAATGAACATGGATTGACCCAGGCAAAATGCTTATGTATTTCCCCTGTTTCAGCAAACACAATGTATTTTGCTTTTTGACAAAATTTAACAGAGCATTAAATGATTGAACCTTGCCTTATATCATAATTTAAAGAGCCTAACCGTCATAGTGAATTTATTTTCTTCATGATATCCAAAATATTTAGTTGCTAGATATCAAAAAAAAAAAAAAAAAAAAAAAAAACCCTAGCTGCCTGAACAGTAGATATTGAAAATTAAACTTGGACATCTTAAACGTGAAATATATGTGTTAGCTAGAAATATCCTGTTTCTCTATCATGCATCATTTATTTTTCCATCAGACATGTTAGTGAGCTTAAGCATCTGACATACTGAATATTTGCAAATCTGTTCTGAAGTTCACTAGCAAGATTGCATTGCTAGCACCAATGATTGATAACATCACCACACCTATATCCAACACCACCTTATTCAACGTGGAAGTGTATTAAAAGTTTGAAAAAAGTAAGGTTCTACATTTAGGCAAGAAGAACAAAATGCACAAGTACAATATTTGTGGCACCTTGCTCAATAACAGTAACTGTGAGAGGGATCTTGGAATCCTAGTGGACAACCATTTAAATATGAGCCAGCCGTGTGCAGCAGCTGCCAAAAAAGCCAACACAGTTCTAGGCTGCATAAACAGAGGGATAGAATCAAGATCACGTGAAGTGTTAATACTACTTTATAATGCCTTGGTAAGGCCACACTTGGAATACTGCATCCAGTTTTGATCACCACGATGTAAGAAAGATGTGGAGACTCTAGAAAGAGCACAGAGAAGAGCAACAATGATGATTAGGGGACTGGAGGCGAAAACATATGAAGAACGGTTGCTGGAACTGGGTATGTCTAGTTTGATGAAAAGAAGGACTAGGGGTGACATGATAGCAGTCTTCCAATATCTCAGGGGCTGCCACAAAGAAGAGGGAGTCAAGCTATTCTCCAAAGCACCTGAGGGCAGGACAAGAAGCAATGGATGGAAACTAATCAAGGAGAGAAGCAACTTAGAACTAAGGAGAAATTTCCTGACTGACAGTTAGAACAATTAATCAATGGAACAACTTGCCTCCAGAAGTTGTGAATGCTCCAACACTGGAAGTTTTTAAGAAGATGTTGGATAACCATTTGTCTGAAGTGGTGTAGGGTTTTCTGCCTAAGCAGGGGGTTGGACTAGAAGACCTCCAAGGTCCCTTCCAACTCTGTTATTCTACTCTTGGATTCTAGGAGAGTTGATCTCAAAAATGGTAGTTGTGATGGATAGGATTTGTAATAGCTTAGCGCACCAGGTAAAAGAACCCTTCTCTGCAGTTGTATTTCAGAATAAGAAATGTAATTCATAACAGTAGTGAACACATTTCACCTATTAAATCTGCTTTTACAAATTATCCCAGAGGTGAAATGTCTACCAATGAAAAAAACTTCAATAAAGAGATATCTCAATTTTAACAGTGATGAATCTGAATATATTGGTTATGAATTTATTTTAGGAGAAACAAAAGGGTAATTTATCCTTGTTCAAACCACCTAAAGCTTTTAAAGAGAAGTGATAAATATTCCTAGGGAAATGGTTAGGATTTCTGAGAGTGTTTTGCATTGTATCATCTCTTAATTGAACACCTAGGAACCTGCTGTGGATTTAAATAAATAATACACATCACCTGTGCCAACCTTCTAAAATATTTGCAAAAATGCTTTAGATATATTCTGCATCTGGGAAGCCAGAGAAACGTATTACCAGATGTTATTTGAAAGAAAGAAAAGCAAGCGTGTTATATTTTTCATAAAAGAACTAGGAATGATGTACAAACATTCATAATTTGGGGTGAGGAGAGGTATAAACCCCAGGTGATTTCTTCAATGACCAGTATTCGGTGCCACATTTTTGTGCTATATAATTTTGTTCATTCATTAAAGAAAAAGATAATATCCTTTTAATGCTATTTACCACAATATGGTTAATCAGCTGGATACATCACCAGAATGTGTTGGGCAGATCCAGCAAGAATTGCATTAACCTCATGAATAAACTAGATTATCCTTTGTGCCCAGTCGATAAACCGGACAATTTTAATCGTGTTTATTTTACATGAAGAATGGATGTGTGTACAAGCTTAATTTTTGCTTCGTTTCTAAATTGGTCCTTTTCTTTTCTTATTCCTCGTGTTCACGACTAACTTGATACATTTTTATATAAATTTCTTCTAATTTAGTCAGTTTGTCCATATTTATCAGAGAATTCCAGTTATGCAGGTTTCCATTTGACACCTGACCTTAATCAATAGTAAAATGTAGTAGGCTTTAAAAAAAAAAAAAGAAAGAAATTGGAGAATGGCAATTTTGCGAAATTCAGAAAAGTGAAAATATTGATGTATGACTATGATGTGGTTTTGTTGAGAAAAAGTAAATTATGGCAAAGGATCACCTATGCATGCAAGTAGGCCTCCAGATCAGTTATAGTATTCAGCCAGTTCTATCCAGTTTGGACAAACTGGTAGCGGTGGCTGTGGGAAGCTCCGCCCACCCGCCCAGACATCATCATGTCCCGTTTTTGATGCTCTGTGCATGCGCGGAGGTGGGCGTCCATGCTCACATTTGCGAACCGGTAGTGAAGGTAAGTGAATACCACCTGTTAGGAAATGAATATTACAATAATAATGTCCTTAAGAGGGAGCTAGAAACATGGTTTGTTTCTCTTTGCTGTTCTTGCTCTCTGATATCTCTGTATGCTACTGATTGCAGATCCAGAAGAACTGTTTATTGTGAATGACTATAACGACTGGTAAGAAGACTTTGTTATTGGCTTATCCCTGGACTGTTGTTTTGGCTATCTCCTGCTTTATATGTGTATGACCTGGACTGTTTATTGGACTGTGCCTTACTATTTCCTGAAAGTAAACACAACTCAGTGTATCTGTGTGTTGACTTTGTTTATTTGTAACTACTCTCAATTGCTTTCATGTGCACACCCTTGCTACTCAAGGGTTACTCTGTGAATTCCTTAACACCACCCCTGCTCCAGATATACAACTATTTAAAGTACTGTCAAGACTGACCTTTCTTTTGAAGATCTCCTAAAGTTAGTCCAATCATTATTTGGAGAAAAGAGAAAAGAACTAACATGCAGAAGAGAAACAATGAGCTCTGAAAATTAATTTTAGTGTGTGGATAGCAGACTGAGCAAATACAGCTCTCCATCACTTTTTAAAATATGTATTTAAAATATAACTGAACACATGTCCCTAAATTGGAGCCAAGCATGCAGATTGGTCTAAATCCAATTTTAAAAAATCTTAAAGTTCTCCTTTGATGTGCTTCTTCCTTCAAGTTTTGCAAATGATCATTCTACTCCTGAGAACATTTTTGCCTTCCATGGCACTGATTTGAAAGAGTAGTGAAAACATAAATCTAAATCTAACCCCTATTATTCAGCTTTACGATAGAGAAGTTGAAGTTTCTACATTTTTTTTAAAAAAAAAGAAAAACAAAACTAAAAGAGTTTAAGAACCAATGCTGGGAAAATTCTGGGTATCGGATTTAGGAGAAAAAACCTCCCTTACTGAATAAAATCTGTGGGTATGTGTGTTATGCCCATTAATCAAGTTGGAGTATTCTAGTTCTTGCTCTTTTTTTTTTTTTTTACAACTGCATGTTATACCCTGGCTGTGGGATCTGTGGGTATGTGTGTTATGCCCATTAGTCAAGTTGGAGTATTCTAGTTCTTGCTCTTTTTTTTTTACAACTGCATGTTATACCCTGGCTGTGGGATCTGTGGGTATGTGTGTTATGCCCATTAGTCAAGTTGGAGTATTCTAGTTCTTGCTCTTTTTTTTTTACAACTGCATGTTATACCCTGGCTCATAGTTAAAATGTACACATTGGAATTCTCGGTGTATCACTCGCTACGTTTGCTCAACACGGTGTGGGAAAAATATCTTGAAAACAGAGAGATGGGTCAGCGCGTGCACAAAATGTACACATAAATAGCAATAGCACTTAGACTTATATACCACTTCACAGTGCTTTACAGCCCTCTCTAAGCTGTAGCATATTGCCCCCAACAATACAGGTCCTCATTTTACTTACTTCAGAACAGTGGTGGGTTGCCCTCGGTTTGGACCGGTTCGCAAAAACCAGTAGTAAAACCGGCAGAAGGCCCCACTCACTGCCCCGGATGAAGCAAGACCCGTGCATGAGCAATCCTGTTGCAAACTGGTAGTAAAGGTAAGTAGAACCCACCCCTGCTTCAGAAGGATAGAAAATTGAATCAACCTTGAGCTGCTCTGTTCTGTCCCCGTTGCACGCACACACACACAAACAGACAGCCAGGGGTTAATGAATCAAACAGTCAGGAATTCCTTTAAGATAACAATCTTGGCAGCGAACCATGAACTGCCTGCCAAGAGATTTTACTCACTAAGGGAGGTTTTTTCTCCTCAGTCCGATATACCAAATTAATTCCACAAAGCAAAGAATTGTCAAAGTCCAGTCCAAAGAAATCCAAAAAGAGATTCTAACAGGGTTCTAGAAACACGATATGACTTCTGAGCTTTTCAATTTGTCTGTCACAAGGCCTGAATAGCCGACACACCCCCTTTTATCCCTTGTGGGGTGTGGTCCAGTGACTCAGCTCAATCTCTGGCCCGCCCACGCCTCTTTCTCTGCTGCACATGCTTATCCTTCCGACACTGTCTGGGATCCAGCCAAAACTCATCCCCCTCACTCTCTATCTGTGGCTGCTCCGAAGTGCCTTGCTCCTGGCATATCTCTTGGCCTTCGGAGGAAACCTGAGGCATTGCCAGAGAGGAGGGTCCTGGAGAGGGAGGCCTTGCCAAATCCTCTCCTTCACCTTCTGAGTCCTCTCCCTCTGTTAGGACAGGCTCGGGAGTCGGAGTCACAACATGCTCGGAATCGAACTGCTGGAGTGAGAAGTGAGTTAGCCAGCAGTACTTTATTCTAACCACTGCGCCACCACGGCACATACACAGGATATATGCTATTGATAAATGTTATAGCAAAAAAATATTAATATGTTTGGAACCATGATAAAATGTTCATCACTTCCCTACACTGCCTGCAGGATTTACTATTGCCGGCCTGCACAAAACATCCTAGTATGAAATAAAAAGCATGGACTTTGTGCCTGGAAAAAACAAACAATTCATTTCATTACCGTTTGGGGGTTTCCCCCCCCCCTTTTCTTTTTTTTTCTTAGACCAAATGCCTGGAGACATAAAGACCATCATCCTCTACAGAATTTATCATTTCTTCAAAATCCCAATTTTCTGTGTCTCCCAAAGATATCGAAGGGGAAGAATTTAGAAGAGGGATAAACAGCCGAGAGGCTCAATACGTCGATCTTTCTCAAAACTCAGGACATCATTTCAAGATTCTATCTTCTTTGGGGGGGGGGGTCTTCAATTTTTGAATCAAACTTTGGAAGATCTTTTCACTTTGTGGGACAGTTGAGACTCAAAACAATTGTGGGCAGAAAAGGGGTCAGATATTGGATAACTTTTGGATGGAGAGAATATTCTAGGATGTGTTATTTTTTCGTGGTTAGTTACAACACCTGGCTAGCTAATAAAACTGCAGCCATTCTCTTTCTCCAAAGTTCTTTTGTTTCCCTACAAATATTCATTGTTTTTGTTTGATCTTTCATAGTTTTTCATTTTCCTAATGACTTGGATATTCAAACCAGTCTTTTTCCAATCTATGTTGGGTTGCTTCCAGAAAGATTTTCAGCCACTTGTCTGAAATGGTATAGGGTCTTCTGCTTGAGCAGGGGGCTGGACTAGAAGACCTCCAAGGTCCCTTCCACCTCAATTCTGATTGACATACATAGATATAATTTTTGTGAATGGCGAGTACTTCCAACAAGCAGATGAACTAAAAGCTCATGTGAAGGTAGAACTAGAGTTTAAAAAATCCCAGAAATCATTTCCTTTAACTTGGCCCTTCAGCGATATCTTCTGCCTGCTACATTTTTAGAGCCAAAGTTTGATTCTTAAAAGTTCTCATGCAGGAGTAAGGGAAAAGCAATTAAAGCAAGGCAACAGGCTGGTTATGGATGAATGCAAAGCACAGCTGAATTTGTTGTGTGGGGGAGAAGCGGGACAGAGAAAGAAACCTGAACACCCAGTAGCAAATTCAGCAGAAAAGGTGCCATAGAAATTAATGGCTGCAGAGAACAGGGTTAGTGACCTCATTAAAAAACCCAGTGGCAAATATCTCTCCAGATTTTTTTCACAGTTTGCATCTGCCATTCTGTGATAACTCATCTCTTGTTGGAGATGGGGTGGGGAGGGAAAAAGTTGTTGCAGCATTTCACACCAGTCTCTTGGGTTGGGGGCGGGTGGGTTAAAATAGTGCCTCTCAAGGGTGTGTTAGACAGGAAACAAACAGCACATTAAAATCAATCAATCGATAATCCAGTTTATGTCGCTAAGAGTATTTGTCTCCTACTTCTGCATTATTAGATCAAACCAGAGGAACATCTCCAGACCGCTCAGCAACAATGCTTCCTCGTGAAAACAGCAGGCTCTTAAATGTAGTCTGCCAATCTCCAATACTTCAAAGACAGGGGATGCAGCCTACCCTCCCCCAATTGAATTGAAAGGGGGGAGATGGTTTTGTTGGCCCCCACAAGCAGGGGTGGGATTTTACCATTTCGGAATAGTTTGGGCGAACCGGTAGCTCCGACGATCAGCTGGGAGCGAACCGGTTCACTCCGACGATCAGGTGGGCCCGCCTGCCCGCCCCTGTGCTTTACTGACCTATATCTTCTCAGCTGATTCGCGATTGTCATGCCTCAGCTGTATTACTCCCCAGCAGTAACATGGAAGGTAACAGTTTTCATAAAACTGTTCACGTGCGCGAAGCACGCGATGACCGAACCGGTTGTTAAACCAGCAGGATCCCACCACTGCCCAAAAGTTGGTGTGTGTGTGTGGGGGGGAGGGGTAAATCCCCCCAATTTGGATATCAGCCAGATCATCTGTCAATGTTACCTGATTTTCCTGCCT
The DNA here is from genome assembly GCF_059756535.1 of Pantherophis guttatus. NCBI lineage: Eukaryota > Metazoa > Chordata > Lepidosauria > Squamata > Colubridae > Pantherophis > Pantherophis guttatus. The sequence continues at coordinate 121,620,874 of NC_142067.1, read as the reverse complement.
ACAAGGGTTTCAAATAGAGATCCTTCTCAGTGAGCAAAATAGATTCTCCGTGCTTCCATTGAGAAGAAAAACAAACAATATTTTAAAAGCCGCTTGTACCCATTTCATCCATCTCCCATTCTTGTCCATTTCTGTGTCAGGTTTTCTTTCCTTTGCAGACTTATTTGGCTTCAAATCTTGGTGAACAGAGCTCAAATACGCTGTTGAATTATTCAGAGAGTTGATTGCCATGTTTATTTTTTTTGGACCACCGCTTTTTCACATCCTGTTTCCTCACTAACTTGAGTTTCATTTCCTGTTTTGAAAACACACCTGTGTTTTTTTTCCCTTTTCCTGAGGTTCAGCTCCTATCCTGAGATATTTTTTTTTTTTAAGATTTTGTGTGCTCTGTTATTTTATAGAGTCTCAAACCACAGATGGGTTTCAGCAGGTTCTGACCAGTTCTGGAGAACCGGTAGCGGAAATTTTGAGTAGTTCGGAGAACCAGTAGTAAAAATTCTGACTGGCCCTGCCCCCATCTATTCTCTGCCTCCCAAGTCCCAGCTGATCAGGAAGAAATAGGGATTTTGCAGTATCCTTCCCTTGGAGTTGGGTGGGAATGGAGATTTTACAGTATCCTTCCCCTGCCATGCCCACCAAGCCATGCCCACCAAGCCATGCCACACCCACCAAGCCACGCCCACAGAACCAGTAGTAAAAAAATTTGAAATCCACCACTGTCTCAAACCCTGTAACAGCTACTCTCCCCTATACTGGTCAGATTAAGTTGGAGAAGACTGTTGAATTGTATGAATGGCTCCATGATGTGACTCACTCTTTTGTTTGTGTAGGTAAGAATAATGAGCCATTATTGTTGTTGTTGTTGTTGTTGTTGTTGTTGTTGTATGGGAGAAATGGTATGAATCAGTGGTGGGTTTCACAGTTTTTTACTGCCGGTTCTGTGGGCATGGCACTGCTTGGTGGGCGTGGCTTGGTGGGCATGACAGGGGAAGGATACTGTAAAATCTCCATTCCCACCCCACTCCAGGGGAAGATTACTGCAAAATCCCCATTTCCTCCCGATCAGCTGGGACTCAGGAGGCAGAGAATAGATGGGGGCAGGGCCAGTCAGAATTTTTACTACCGGTTCTCCAAACTACTCAAAATTTCCGCTACCAGTTCTTCAGAACTGGTCAGAACCTGCTGAAACCCACCTCTGGTATGAATGGTTAGAGGAGAGGGATAAAAGGCAAGGTAAGAGTAAGTGAGGAAGATATAGAAGTTGAAATGCAGTAACATACAAGTGGAAAAGGAACGGACACAGAATGTATGATCGGAATTGAGTACACTGTTATCTGTCTGTATATAAACCAATATTAGAACTATATGTATAAATGGAAAATTGAAGTAAGGGAGAAAAATGGATATGTACGAAATATTTACTGATGTGAAATTGTTGAAAAGAAGAAAATTGTAAAAAAAATCTTTTTTTTAAAAAAAAATGTTTAATAAAAATATATTTTTAAAAAGAAAAGAATAAAGAGCCATGGCGGTGCAGTGGTTAGAATGCAGTATTGTAGAATAACTCTGCCTACAGCCAGGAGTTCGATCCTGACTGGCTCAAGGTTGACTCAGCCTTCCATGCTCCTGAAGTCAGTAAAATGAGGACCCAGATTGCTGAGGGTAATATCCTGACATTTGTAAACTGCTCAGAGGGTGACATAAAGCATTGTGGAGCAGTACACAAGTCTAAGTGCTGTTGCTATTGTTATTGCTATTTCAGGAAAAAGAGAAAGACATAAAGAATGATATTTTATACTCTCCAGTTCTAAAATATAAGGAATCTGAGATAATAGCAATAGGACAAAACTAATTGACTATTAACCTGGTGTATGTGTGAGTAGAAATAAAGAACATTACAGCTCAACGTTAAGACAACAAATTAACCTTGATCACAAAGAATCATATTGTTTTGTATGACTATGGGTAAAGAACCAATTAAAAGGCTGAGAGTGAACAAATTCCTTGAAATGTTCTTTTGATATCTGTTTTACTAACATCTTTCCATAAACACATTATAATCCTTTTTATAACCTGGCATAACTGAGCCAACATTCTTCATCAGTAGATAAATTCCAGACATTACCAGTATAATTGGCATTTTCAGCTTTAAGTCCTCTGCTCCAACTTTATTAACAATATTAAAAATATCAAACCAATATGTAACATCCACAGGGCTTTGCCAAATCCTATGTGTCAACATCCCTTCAAATTTATTGTATCTGTAATGCATAAAGGTAGATTAGCACCCCGCTGCTGAATCAGAACTAATCAGGTGTTTACTTCCTTTGGCCACAGTTTTGTTTTAACTACGCTACATCAGCAGGGGCGTCTTACAAGGGGCAGGATTTATCTCCCATAATTGCAATACTACACAGTTAGCCACTTTGTTAGAAAGCTTTATTGCTATCTTTCTACGATGCTTCAAAAGACTCCTCCGAGTACATCTGCATCTTTCTGTAGCTACTCAGCTGACCCACAATCACACCCGATAGCTTGACCAAGGTCTGAACAATCTTTGGCATAGTTCTGAGATTCGGCTAAAGAAGTATCTGGTTCAGTGGTGAAATTCAATTTTTTTTTACTACCGGTTCTGTGGCCATGGCTTGGTGGGTGTGGTATGGCTTGGTGGGTGTGACAGGGGAAGGATACTGCAAAATCTCCATTCCCACTCCACTCTGGGGCTAGCCAGAGGTGGTATATGCCGGTTCTCTGAACTATTCAAAATTTCCACTACCGGTTCTCCAGAACCTGCTGGATTTCACCCCTGATCTGGTTGCCATTTTTTTCCCCAGCCTATTGTGGGGCTGCATTTGACAATATGGAGTATCACACGTTCTGCAGGCCTTCTCTTCCATAAAGTGTTTTGATTTGAGGCCGCATCTATCAGAGTTCTTAGATTAAAAAATTATGCAGCTTCAAGCAAGGGTGTTTTTTTTAATCATATGTTAACAGACGCAATGAGCAGATAGGTATGCCAAACAAACAGATTGCATCTCCTACGTCCAGAGGCAGTCTTTTAATTTCACAGAATGGGTAGGTCCAAGAATTGCTAGCCGCAGCCAGAGCCAATAAGCAGTAAATCTTCAATAAAATCATAGATTAAATCAAAACGAAACCTGAAGAAAATGGAAGATAAAAGACATAGAAGGAAATTTCTTTTGATATCCAACGGATGGACTTTATTCCCACTCAGCCTCTGTGGGAAAGTAGAGGGTTTTTTTTTCCCTCCACTCTCACAGTTTATGTGTTTTTAGAACAAAGCTTTTAGAGAGAGAAATCTTGCATTATTCTTGCACACTTAAGCAGCTGAAGCATAGTAGCATTATTGCCCCTTTTTCAGTTTAACTTTATTTATTCATTATTAAATGAGGTCAGTATTTTATTATAGAACCACAATCCCAAAGCAAGTAGTTTTTGGATACCTTGGTACAAACAGCATCAGATGGAATAATACTTGAGACTTTTGGTTCCTAACAGTTCCTTTCAATAAACTTTTGCAAACTCAGTCTGAAGTATTCTTTAGTCCGGAAGACCTGACTAAGAAACAGGGGTTGTATGCTCTCATATTTTCTGAGACTGTGTCTGTCACCAATATAATAAGATTATAGGGTTTTTTCCACCCTTTTTTGGATGGATTGGAAAAAATAAAATGTGGTATTGTCCATTACATTTTGGATTTTCCTGGACTCCAGGTGAAGTATGACAAACTGGAGAGGCTCTGCAAAAGGGGAGCTAATAGCCATGGCAAAGACCAAGGAACCTTTTCCAGATAAGCAGAGGATAGAAGATTGCCCATATGTTCTCCACGTAGAAATATAAATTTAAATGACAGATGAAGAGAGTGACCTGGATATTTTATTTTCCCTACTGGATTTACAAAAGATGCTCCTTAAAGCTTTAAAGAATTCTGTGGGATTGGACAAAGAAGAAATCAAATCAAATCATACTCCAGTGTTTGAATGAACTAAGTATTAAGATAATATAAAGTTAGTTTATTTGATCAAAGTTAAAACAAAATATATTGTTTCTTCTGGCAACCCTTTATGAACTGTCTGCTGATACGGGAACTGAAAAGTTGCAGTCTTATGGATTTATTTTTAAATAACTATCAGGATATAGTACGAAGAAATAAATGTTTATAACATTAAAGTAAAAGAAGAGTCAATAAATTGGTTTATACTTAACCAATTAAGTTAAGTATGATTAAGATTGGAACTCTCTACATAGATCATAACTTCTCTATGTATTTATTTTTTCTTCCATTATTATACTCTTATATTTCTCTTTCTCTTTCTTTTTTCTTGCACATTTTACTACTCTTTCCTTTACATTTAGTTTGCATAAAAATTATAATAAAAATTCTTAATAAAAATTATCTATTGAAAGGGGGACAAAAACACAAATCCATCTACTTTTCTTCTTTCTCCTGCTTTAATTGGAGGAAATCTCCCCAGACACCATTTTCCTATGCGGGCAGTAATGCAATTAGGAATAAATATATGAATTATGTTGCATTGTCATCCCAATAAGGACCAAATCTCCAACAGCTTTGGCTATTCCAAAGACAATCCCCCATGTTCTGAATCCATAGGCGCCACTCATGATTTTCTTAGTGAATCTTTTCCATAGTAGAAAATCTTATTTTGATTCTAACCATCCATCAAAGCAATAAGATCTGGATCACTCTACATTATTTAGGCTGTTTAATATCAGGTCTTGTTCTAAGACACACTTAGTGGTTTCCAGGTCCTCTTTTCTAAGAGACCCAGAATCAAACAATTCCTGGATTGTGTTCATGATGAAAGCCTTGACCAGGGGGTGGGCTTGACCAGATAGGAATGGGATTCTCTGAACTGCACAGAATCTTACCTAGAGGTTCTCCCGAACCCCTGTGAACCCCCAAGTGCCCACCCCTGACTTGACCCTGTATTAATCACAACGGTGTTTCATTCCAATTTCTGCATCACATACCTGCAAAGCAACGTCCATGTCCTTTTTCTGTGGCTTCCTCCCTTACGACTAAATTCTGATTCCATCATTCCAGTTTCTACGGTACCTTTTCTATTTTCATCTCTGTTATTTATGATCACTCAGGAATGGCTCAGTTCAGGACAGTAGAACTGTCACTTATCCTAAAGCCTCTTCACCTCTCCTGTTCTCCTGCTCAGTGTGCCATTTTCTTCATGAACAGTTGCATTTCAGCTGTCAGTGGGAACAGCAAAGATGTCCTTTCTTGATAAAACTGTGCCTGTGGCACACAGTTCCTCCATACTGCTAATTAGCGGGAGATAGGCCAGTACAGGGTTCAGTGGTGTCCTTCAACTTGGCTGCCAACACTGACAATCTTCACTTTCCTGTCATGTTTTACTTCACACTCAAGGAAAGTCAAGGAAGCTTTGGAGAGGTCTATAAAGAAGGTACCCATGTGGACAGATGAAAACAAAACAAAATAAAAAAATAACACAGTTGCAGAAAGCAATCTTCCATGCTAGGAAAACCTTATCTCTAATTATGGGTATGTATCCATATATTGAGATAAGGTCCAGATAAATTGCTTTGACTGGCTAGCTACCATTCAAAAGAACCATTCTTAATTCATTTGAATAAGAAAGCAGTCAGGTAAAAATTAGCGACATGTTATCTTTTAGAGAAGCTCAATCATTACAGGTGACATTAAAGCTGAGGTTTATTGTTGTTTACTCCAAGAATCTGTAAATTGCCAATACTGATTCATGGACACCTGAGCCGGGTAATAAATCTCTATTGGACAGGGCAGAGGAAAAGAAGTTCAGATGCAAATGTCTTTGGCTGTCACACACGTGAAATTATAGACTTCGTTCTTCACCAAGGGGCAGAAAATACTCTGTTTTCCCAAAAATAAGACATCCCCTGATAATAAGCCCAATTGGGCTTTTGGGCACATGCATTAAAATAAGCCTTCCTCCCGAAAATAAGCCCTCCCTGAAAAAAATTAAACACAGAGTTGGAAATCAGGTAAGACAGCAAGAGGAGCCCCATCTTGCTCCACACGCCCCAAAATAATAAGACCTCCCCGAAAATAAGGCCAAGTGCTTATTTCATGGTTCAAAAAACTATAACACAGGGTCTTATTTTCGGGGAAACACAATAGTGCAGCTTTAAAAGAATCTGGCTGCAGCTGTCCACATTGTATCTCCACACGTGTCATGTCAGAAACCACATCAAATTACAAAAACTATTAGCGTTACCAAAATAGTCCCCAAAGAATTAGGGTTGTTTTTTTGTTTTTTTGGGGTTTTTTTGCCAATAACCATTGTTTAACAGCAAGAAAACCATTTTGTTTACACAACATCTTCAACATCATCATCATTTTACGTTTGTTTTGATATCGAACAAAGGGATAGAACAATGTACACATAATTGCAATCTCCCCCCCCACTTTGTGAAAAACTAAATGCACAGGTATTGAACAGACGACAGCATCATAAATCAAAAGCGAAGACTGTCAGGAATTGTGTGTTTATATCAGCTGGATTTTAGCAATCCACATCGGGAGCACTAGAGCAAAGTGCAACTTTATTGAAATTTATAGGCATGCTACACAACTTTGACCGGCTCTGATCTTTGATGCTCTCCTGCCCATCATCTCAAAGGCTTTTCTCAGGCTCACCGGTTTATGGCTAAAGACTAGGATTTTGTTTTCAAGATCTCACATTGGCATATCATAATGGTAGATCAGTGATGGCTAACCTTTTTGTCGTCATGTGCCAAAAGCGGGGAGGTTGCAGGGGGGGGGTCGCACACACATGTGCCCACACCCATAATTCAATGCCCCCTGCGCATGCACAAGCAAACCCCCCCATGCTCCCCCCCCACTTTTGGCACATGATGGCAAAAAGGTTACAGGTGGGCCTGTAAGCCCATTTTTTGCTCTCCCCAGGCTCCAGAGGCTTTCTTGGAGCCTGGGGAGGGCAAAAATAGCCTTCCCCACCCCCAAGGCCCTCCAGAGCCTGGAAACGGCCTGTTTCCTGACTTCCAGTGGGACCGGAAGGCCTAAAAACCAGCTGGCTGGTACACGCATGGGCACTGGAGCTGAGCTAAGGCAACACTCGCGTGCCCAGAGATATGACTCCGCGTGCCACCTGTGGCATGCGTGCCATAGGTTTGCCATCACGGTGGTAGATATTGGAGCATAAGGAAAGGCAAGTAAGCATCTATAAAAGCCAGAACTAAAAGCCAGATGTCAGGATTGCCATCCTGGGCTTCAGCTTTGCTTTGCTAGAAGCCAGCCTGCCATAGACTAGGAAGGGGGAAACCGAAACTGTTCACTGTGCCTTCCCGAGACATCGGCTCATCACCCCAAAGACAGAGACCTGGGAGGGGAATGCAACGGCTCATCACCTAACCTGCTGATGAAGGACCATTAGCAAAACAATTCTTTGAATGTAATTGGATAGTAGGGAGATAACATGGAGGAGGGACAGGAAATGGAAAGTTAACTAGGGAAAAACATTTAGTTCTGGCTTTGCTGTACTGTAACCACTTGGCTTTTAGTAAAAATATACCTTTTGCACAAATGGAGTCGAGGGTCTTTCTTTCCAAAGCACCCAAGTTGGGGCAAGTGTGACAGCCCTACTGGATGATCAACACTTTTCTCCCATTACTGGGATTTTGTTTTTGTTTCTTAACCAAGAAATGCTGAGAGTTAGCCACGTCTAGGGCCAGGCCCTGGGGAACTGAATTTTCATTCCCCAGTATGAATGTTCTTCACCCTGTACTTAGAGGCTGCTGGGCTTCAGCAAGGCTATAGAATTGACCTCAGAAGTTCTGAACTGCAGCTGTTGCAAAAAATATTTCAGTGTCCATTGAAAAAGGTAAAAAAAAAAAACAGCTTTCTATAGTTCCTAGATCCACATTTTTAAACAGTTCTAGTTAAAAGACACAGCTATTTGAATAGTAGCAATTAAGTTTGATGTTCCTTTTACTGAGAAGTAATTGGAATATAGTTATCATCCAATTTCACAAAGGGGCAGGCAGGAACTTAATTTGCTATATTCCTTTAGCCAGCAAACCTTTCATTCCACATCCAGATGGGATATATATATATATCTTTTCTGGGAACATTATTTTGTTTTGATTTAGGGCATTTCTCTTAGTTCAATAATTCGAAATTAATGGGTCACTGTCCCCATGATTTCTTTTTCCCCCGTCTTTCAAATCTCACATCATGCTCGTTTTGACAAATACTTTCCAATCCCAGAAAATGTAGAAGCTTGTATTTCCATCTGGTGTTAGCTTTAAGATTAAGAAGGTTTATTGCACAAATTTGTACATCCTGGGTAAAAAAAAAAAAATTCTAGCTGAAGCATCAAGGACAACATGGGACTCTAATGCTATCAGAGATGGAGTGTGAGTTTTCATTTCATAAGTACAGAATGCCAACGTCTAATGTCCCAAATGTTGAGTTTTACCCAACCCAGAGGTGGGTTTCAGCAGGTTCTGACCAGTTCTGGAGAACCGGTAGCGGAAATTTTGAGTAGTTCAGAGAACCGGTAGTAAAAATTCTGACTGGCCCCGCCCCCATCTATTCTCTGCCTCCCAAGTCCCACCTGATCGGGAGGAAATGGGGATTTTGCAGTATCCTTCCCCTGCCACGCCCACCAAACCACGCCCACCAATCCATGCCACGCCCACCAAGCCACGCCCACAGAACCAGTAGTAAAAAAATTTGAATCCCACCACTGAACCAACCCATAACATTTGTTATCTTAAACATGTTTTTCAAGAAATGACTTAGGCTCTGGCAAAATCTGTTAAGGCATAATAACATATTTGAAATAGAGGGACTGCGTAAGTAAAGGAGATGATCCTTGTGAGCGTAGCTCAATTTCTGATCAATCAAATAATCCTCGATTTACAACAGTTCATTTGGTGACCCTTCAAAGTTACAATGGCACTGAAAAAAGGGACTTATGACCATGCCAGCATCCCCAAAATCATCACGTGATCAAAATTCAGTTGCTTGGCAACTGACTCATATTGATGATGATTGCAGTGTCCTGGGGTCATGCCATCAACGTTTGCAATGCAAAGTCCATGGGGGAGACGGATTCGTTTAACAACCGTGTTATTAACTTAACAACTGTACGACTGTGGCAAGAAAGGTCGTAAAATGGGGTGGAAATTCACTGAACAAATGTTTCATTTAGAAACATAAATTTAGAGCTTAACTGTGTCGTAAATTGAGGATTATCTGATAGGTTCAGGTTTCAGGTGTCTAGTTTAATGAAGAGAAGGACTAGGGGAGACATGATAGCAGTCTCCCAATATCTCAGGGGCTGCCACAAAGAAGAGGGAGTCAAGCTATTCTCCAAAGCACCTGAGGGTAGGACAAGAAGCAATGGGTGGAAACTAATCAAGGAGAGAAGCAACTTAGAACTAAGGAGAAATTTCCTGACAGAACAATTAACCAATGGAACAACTTGCCTGCAGAAGTTGTGAATGCTCCAACACTGGATGTTTTAAAGAAGAGGTTGGATAACCATTTGTCTGAAGTGGTGTAGAGTTTCCTGCCTGGGCAGGGGGCTGGACTAGAAGACCTCCAAGGTCCCTTCCAACTCTGTTATTCTATTCTATTCTATTCTATTCTTGGCAATTTATTTATTTATTTATTTATTTATTTATTTATTTATTTATTTATTTATTTATTTATTTATTTATTTATTATATTTCTATACCACCTTTCTCCCGTAGAACTCAAGGCGGTGTACAGTCAAGAAAAATATAGACACACAAACATCATAAAATTGCTAATTAAAATTATTACTTAGTTTGGTCAATTAAATAAAACCCAGAATTAGATAACATTTTTAAAAAAATCATTCACATGTTCATATGTTTAGCCCCGCCTGTTGGAACATCAGGGTTTTGAGGGCACGGTGGAAAGCACGGAGATCAGGGATATTCCGTATCTCCGGGGGCAGTTCATTCCAAAGGGTTGGAGCCCCCACAGAGAAGGCCCTCCCCCTGGGAGTCGCCAGTCGACATAATTTGACTGACGGTACCCTGAGTAGTCCCTCCCTGTGAGAACGAACTGGTCGGTGGGAGGCTATTGGTGGCAAAAGACGGTCTCGTAGGTACCCAGGTCCTAAGCCATGGAGCGCTTTAAAGGTGATAACTAACACCTTGAATCGCACCCGGAAGACCACCGGGAGCCAGTGCAGCTCGCGTAGGAGAGGTGTTACATGGGCGTAACGAGCTGCGCCCATAATCACCCGTGCGGCTACATTCTGGACCAGTTGGAGCCTCCGGGTGCTTTTCAAGGGGAGCCCCATTTTCAAGGGCATGACACAAATGGATTATGATTGCTGTAATCGTAACTTTATACACAGAGAGAGAGAGAGAGACAGAGACACACACAGAGAGAGACAGAGACACACACACACATACATATACACATACCCTGTTTTCCCCAAAATAAGACATTCCCTGATAATAAGCCCAATTGGGCTTTTGAGTGCATGGCAATAAGGCCAAGCGCTTATTTCAACCCACATTGTTCCATGCCATCCTGAAGGTCCGTAGATTAACTCTGACATGGTGAACTTGCAATGTTTTCTGGAGAACCAATATAAGATGTTTAGTCTTAATTTATTGTTCCTTTCTATAATTGTTTTTTCTTTTAATACAGAGCCATAGTTTTACCTATATACCTTTCATGGCATTTCTGTAAGTTCTTTCAAACTTAATAACATTGCCAGTATGATGACAATGATTCAAATCCCTGTGGAACTTCTGCCCTTAGCAGGAAGGGCTGATTCAGAAATGCAAAATGATGCCAGCTTATCATTCCTTCTTCTTTCCGCCGTAAAGTACATGGTCAGCTTGTTAAAATAACAATTTAAAACTTGGCACCTCCCATATATCAAAGCTGCTATGTCCCATTTCCAAAAAAATTAAAAAAATAGAAGTTGAATAATATACCCATTTCCCTTTCTCTTGTCTGGTACCCTTAATAGTTATACAGTAATTCATTTTGTAGTTAGGGGCTTCAGTTAACAAATCCAAAGGTCAATTTATGATCAATATTCCATATAATAGAAAGTTGTAAATGTATGGCTTTGGTTCATGGCTTCTCTGAGTGAAAAGTTTGGGAAATAAAATGATTTTTTGGACTCTCTTTGATTGCTGGTGTTTCTTTGGGTGAGTTTTGGAAGAAGGCATTTTGGAAGAAGGAAAGATGAAAATATGTTATTTTGTTTATAATGACTATCAATCATTATTTTAAAATATGATGAACAGAAATTCTGTTCAGCTCCCATCCATCTTATCTCAATATAGCAAACTAAAAAGGAGATAGATAATAAATAGATGATATAGATAGATAGATAGATAGATAGATAGATAGATAGATAGATAGATAGATAGATAGATAGATAGATGGAAGGGGGAGAGAGAGAGAGAGAGAGAGAGAGAGAGAGAGAGAGAGAGAGAGAGAGAAAGAAAGAAAGAAAGAAAGAAAGAAAGAAAGAAAGAAAGAAAGAAAGAAAGAAAGAAAGAAAGAAAGATGGAATCACAAGTAGTGTAGATCATATGTGAGAAAAATCAGAGTTGGTTTACAGTAGTCTAGCTCCCTCCATCCAAAAATGTTACTTTTTATTTTATTTCCATTTATTTTATTTTATTTTATTTTATTTCCATGAATATCAAAATGATATTCATTGACACCTGCTAAAACCATGAACTGAAGCTAAAGAAAAATGCAAGAGATGATCTGTTTTATTAATGGAAGAAATATCTGAGAGCTAAATATCAAGATGACAATCCCACACACCCTTATATCAGATCCTAAACTTGTTTATTTTTGAGGCATCATGGATAGGATTACTAAAAGGTTCGGACAGCTACTCCCCAGAAAAACAGAGACTACAAATGCATTTCTGAGAGAAGAAAGATGGCAGTTTATTGTATCCTCTCCAAATTTCCCTTAAATATAGTAAGTTGGTCGCCACCTTCTCTTAGTAAAGAATTATTCCCTCAGTGAATCAGCAACCATTTTCCCTCCTGCAGTCAATTCAATATATTACACTGCTAAAATTTGAACCATGGCTCTCTATGGTTCACTGGTTATAAAA
>NC_142067.1:121536219-121606219 GCF_059756535.1 Pantherophis guttatus | reverse complement strand
ACTAGAAAACCTCCAAGGCACCTTCTAACTGTGTGAGCAATGGCTTGAAACTACACTGGCCCTGACTGAAGTTTCTATGATTTGTCAGCCAAAACAAAGTTAAAAAAGCAATTCCACACAATCAACCTGAAAAAAAAAAATATCCAGGATGATATGACAACACCTGGTTGTAAGTCTTGGCTGTCCATCTATTCTCCTGCTATGTGTTCATCATAAATGGGAAGGATTCTACCTTGTAGATACCCACGCCATAAATGCAGAACTGTCTGCAGGCCAGAGATGGGTTTCAGCAGGTTCTGACCAGTTCTGGAGAACTGGTAGCGAAAATTTTTGCCAGGTGTCCACTATTTGAGCGGACAGTCCGCTTTTTTCACATTATGTTCACTATTTTTTTTTTCACAAAATAGTGGACATTTTTTTTTATTCAAAAGCTTTATGATGAAATGGTACGTAATCTAAAGCTGTACAGTCTAAGAGAATAAGGATAGGAGAATCGCGTTTTGTCTTTTTTTTCATGTTAGAATGAGACAAAGATCGAATATCCATTGAACTCGATTCTCTGAAAAAATTAATGATGAGATTAAAATAAAAATATATTATAAAATTATGTACAGTTCACATTTTTAAAATGTATTGTAGCTTCTGTCGACTGACTTAAAATGGCATGTTAAAATGTTTGTAAGAAAATATATAATTTAATTGTAATTTTTTTTTATTTTTTTACTACTTAACCCCCCCAACCCCCGCTTTTCCGCTATTTTTTCGGAGCAGACCTGGCAACCCTATGAATAGTTCGGAGAGCCGGTAGAGAGCCGGTAAAAATTCTGACTGGTCCCGCCCCCATCTATTCTCTGCTTCCCAAGTTCCAGCTGATAGGGAGGAAATTGGGATTTTGCAGTAACCTTCCCCTGGAGTGGGGATGGAATGGAGATTTTACAGTATCCTTCCCCTGCCACACCCACCAAGCCACACCCACCAAGCCATGCCATGTCCACCAAGCCACACCCACAGAACCAGTAGTAAAAAATGTTGAAACCCACCACTGCTGCAGGCTAATGAGAACCTCTGGTGCAATATTAGCAGAAGACGGGGGACTGAACAATGGAGAACTTCCCATGGTGATACAATCTAATCATTTGAATGAGAGAGGTGGATGGCTGAAGGCTAATAAACAACTGGACTGCATGAAAAATTGAGCAAAGAACTATGTAGACAGTGGTGTAATGCAAAGAAAACAATATCATCATACAATCACTTACAGGGGTAGGATTCTATCGGTTCAGACTGGTTCGTGTGAACTGGTAGCTCCGATGATCAGCTGGGCCTGCCCACCCATCCTTGCACTTTACTTACCTTTATCTTTGCAGCTGATTAGTGTGGCATAGCGGATTGCCGCGCCTCAGCTGTTTTAATTCCCTAGCACTAACACAGAAAGCGATTTTTTGTTCAAGTGTGCACATGCGCACAGCACGCATCTGGTGCGGGAGAAGCACGTGATCCCCGAACCGGTTGTTAAACCGGAAGGATCCCACCACTGAATCACTATCAATATGCACCCTATGATCTATTCATTCAGTTTCCCACGTGTAAAAATGCAACTCCTTTTTACAGCTCATTGATAAGTAAGGCGCATTCGTTTCACGAAACCGATCAAACCTACAAGACACCAATTAGCAATCTCTTGTCTACAAGCGGTGGCTTATTTCTTTAATCTTTATTTTCCTCACCTGGTGCACATCCTCCCGAGCCCACCAATGGCCTGGCACAGTGCTGCTAATTCTGCAATACAGGATTTTTTTTTGATCGTGTAATTAAGGAATCGAAAACCTTTTCCTGTTTCTCCTGAAGACGTCGTAATATACAAGCAGGCCCTGCTGTTTGCAACAAAGCTTGAAAGAAATCGGTGTCCTTGTTGTCGTCGTTGTTTTAAAAGGCAGAGCAGGTAAAGCAGAGGAAAATGAGAAGTAGCTCCTGTTGTTTAAATAGATGGTGTGTGTGTGTGTGTGTGTGTGTGTGTGTGTGTGTGTGTGAGTGTGTGTGCGTTTGGAATGACAACCGTTTGTATCTCAGGCCCAACTGCTCAGCTCCTTCATTTCAGCTACTTTACTTGAGTAAAGCACTCCTGGCCGGTGTAGTTTCAAGCCATTACTCACAGCAGGTACCCTAGAAACAATTTTTTGATGGGAGAACCACAATTTGAATTCTTTGGGCCATGTTATTCTCGCTGGGCCTAAATGGGTCATGACTGTTAAATCAGAATTTTGTTCTTCTAGGCCGACCTAATTGCATTTAAACCAAATCCCTTCCAACTCTCCCCTGCTCTCCCTTTGACAATGGCAACGACCGACCGTGCTATTTCCTGGCTTGTTCCTTTCCCAGCTTCCCTGCTGTTATTGCCTTGCTGAAAATCCATTTCATGGAACCCCCCCAAAAAATAAAAATAAAATAAAATAAAAATAAAAAGAGGGGTGGGCAGAGGAGAGGAATGAAAACACTGAAAGGTTTTAAATTACAAAAAAGGGGAACATGCCTCACAGGTCAGTGTGATTTTTCCATTCTGCACCTTAACATTATGTTTAAATAAATTGATGTAGGAAATATAAGCATTCGTAACGCCACAACGAGCTGAATACAAATGCCATTTTAGACCAGAGGCTGCCTTTGGAATAATGTATAAAGTATTAAAGATAAAGGAATTGGTTCGGCACTTGCCATACTGCCTTAGTTAAAAACAAAAAACAAAGAAATGCCACCACAATAATCAGACTTCAACTGATGTAAGTAGTGCTTATGTACAATTAGGCGTTCATTTTATCATTGTGTCTTGATCAGGGATGGGCTGCTGGGGGTTCGCAGGGGTTCGGGAGAACCTCTAAGCTAAGATTCTGTGTAGTTTGGAGAACCCCCAAATCCCACTCCTGACTGGACCCTCCCCTCCCTCCCCTCCCAGGAGTCCCCACGCGGCCCATTTTGGATGCAGGTAAGTGCAGAGCATGTGCGGAGGCTTGGGGAGGGTGAAAAACAGGCCTACTGGAACCTCCAGAGGGCCTCCGGAGCCTGGGGAGGCCATTTTCGCCCTCTGAGAAGCTCGAGGAAAGCCTCCAGAGCCCGGGGAGGGCAAAAACACACACACACCCCGCCATGGTGCAGGAAGCTGACTAGGCCTCCTGCACCATAGCCACACCCACCATAGCCATCCCCACCCAGCAACCGAACAGAGAATCCCTTGCTAAATTTTTTGAAGCCCAACCCTGCTCTTGATCCTCCTCAACATACATAGAATTACATTGATTCTTCTTTTGGTATTTTGTATTAGTTTATCAAAGTATAAAATGCAGAAGTACAAAGAAAAAAAGCAAATAAGGGAGGAAAAGAGAGAGAGAAAAGTATAGGGTAAAAGAGAAAAGGAAAAGGAAAGCATTGACTTCTGACTCTTTTTGGTGCAGTAGAATTTGGTAGTAATATAAAACCCCAACTTTTTACTTTTATATAATTATGTATAGCCATTTCTATAACAGCAAACCCAAAATCAAAGTTTCATTTTCCCCCCCACCTCAAGCACAAAGTCAAAACGTGGTTTCCAACAAACAAAATTAGAAACAAAATTAATTGTGTGGGTTTTTTTAAACCAAAACAACCAATTTCGACATCTCTTCTAACTCCATCAACTTTTGTAACCCATTCGTCCATTGTGGGAATCAAAGTATCCTTTCCTTTTTGTGCATAAAGTATTCTAGGTGTCGTCAACACAAATAAACATCAAAGATTTTTTAAAAATCAATTTCTCTATCCATTAAACCCCAAAGAAAAGTTCCTGGTTTTATCTTTCTATTCACTTTGAGACCCTCCTGTATTAAGTAATACTAATCAAATCTTACCCCAATATTTCTTTGCTATAGAATTATACTGATCGTTTACAATTTGAGTTTTCAAACTAAAGAACCGATGGATGTCATAGCCAGTTCTAAAGGGGAAACTGGCATCTTTTGGGACAAAAATCTTCAAGGAGCTTCAATAAAACGAGTGAAAGAATGTTCCTGAATGCTCTTTATATTCGGTGTTTAACTAGGTTCAGAAATTAATTTCAAAAGGGATTTGATCATATCTCCAAATCAAATTGATTCTTTAGTCCAACAGCCAAATCAACTTGTCTCATCTAATTTTGGAGGCCTCTGAATTGGTTCAGAAGCTTATACAAACACAGAGAAATCCCCAACATCAACCGAGAAGTCAACTCACTAGTCAAATCTGATTTGACTGATTGGTGTATCTCAATTATTTCATTTATTTCCTTTGAGCTAAATAATGAGCTTAGACTCAGGAAAAAATATAGATCAGTGGGTTCAATTTAACATATTCCATTTATTCATCCCGCCCCCTATTTTTAGTTCCTACATTACATCAGAATGTAAGTGTTTGGCACCAATAGCCTAAAACCATTTATATTAATTGTGTACTCTTTTACCTTCTCCTTCTCTGTCCTTCGGTGTGGTTGTTTCCTTCCCCCAATGAAATAACAACCAAAGACAAGTCCCACATGTCCCACATGTGCTTTTCAAAAGGCAAGTGGACTGTCTTGGGTTGTTTTTTTTTTTCCCCTTAAAAATGTTTCATTTCTCATCCAAGAAGCTTCTTCAGTTCTGCTTCTTGGATGAGAAAGGAAAATATTTTCAAGGAAAAAAAAGAAAACTCAAGAAAGTCCAGTTGCCTTTTGAAAAATATCTTTTGGGACAACCATGACCTGGATGTTTGAGAATCTCCATAAACATTAAACCAAAGGCAAGCTCTCCACCAACACTAAATAGAAGTTAAGATATTTTGTTTTCTCATTATCCCTCACAATCCTCTAAACACTTTGTTAGCATCTACATCCACTAAAAGGGGCACGGTGGCTCAGTGGCTAAGACGCTGAGCTTATCGATCGAAAGGTCAGCAGTTCAGCTCTTTGAATCCCTAGTGCCTAATTGTTTGGATATTGTGAATTGAAAGAAAACATATAGAACCAGCCATTTAGTTCCATATTCTTCATTAAAGAAATGATGGTCCACTAAAAGTGTCCATTGATCTACACTATCAAATTTAAATAGCTTTACATTTATATACTAGTCAGTGCGAGATTGCACACAATGTTCAATCTCTGGTTCCTTCGATAACCTTCATGAAGCAACACAAGAGGGGATTGTCTAGATTGTTGAACTGGACATCCAGTTATGATGCCACTGCCCTATCCCCATGGAGGTTTTGTATATAATTATGTGGATTGTGTGTATATGTTTACTTCTCATCCGTCATGTTCTCATCATACACGAAATAATAAATAATACCAGTTGGCATATTGAAATCAAAAGATTTCACTCAAATCAGGATAGACTACATTGACATATCTGTTAAGCTTTGTTAGAGCTAATAAAGAAGTAGTTTTTCATTGCTTTTTCTGGGATATAATCATTATTAATCATCACAGAGTCAGCCAGATGTTCAGACTGAGTTGGGCATTTTTGTCTACCTATTGAGTCCTTACCAAGGACCTGGGATAGGCAAATCTGGATGTTTGACCGTGTTACAGATCTCGTCGCAGGATGGAAGCTGTTCTGAGTAAAGCCGCCTTCTGCAATTGACTGATGGAAAATTTGTCAATGTCTATGGTATTCAAGTGGTGCTCCAGTTGTTTTGGGACTGCACCCAAGGTGCCTATTGCTATTGGTACTACCACCTTGGGTGGAAACCCAAAACAACAACAACAACAACAACTACTACTACTACTACTACTACTACTACTACTACTACTACTGCTACTACTACTACTTAAACTATCTATCAACCTGGAATTTGGTTGTTTCCCATCCAAAATTAAATCCTGCCCAGTATTCTTAAGAACAGCTAGAACTGATTCTTAAGAACTGCTTTGATTTGATTTCTTTATGTCTCCATGAAGTATTGTTATATCTGGAACCATCTCTGGGCCCTTACAAAAATAAATAAAAAAAAAGTTGGTAATATCCTGTTCTTCGATAGAGAGTTCAAGCTGTTTGCCACTGAAGGCTTGATTAGATCTCTATCCAATAAGTTGTAATCATCAGTGGATATTCACAAATTTTGTTATCTGCATTTTTGCTACCTCTCATATTGAGTATCCAGAATGTGTTTTGAGCATCTGCCATTGATATGAAACAGGAAAGCAGGAAACACACATTGCATTAAAAGTGTTTCTGGATATTACAGGAAGAAAATGGAAATACTCTATGAAGAGACCTGACGGAAAACAAGGTTACCTATAAGACATTCCTTGGTTTCCTAGAAGGTGAGGGGAAATATCATCCAAATTGCATTTTTCAATTTAGCTCATTATAAAAATGTGGTCAGATTCAAGATGACATATTTTTTTTTCCTCGTCCTTCTGAGAATAGCATTAATTACATCCCAGTCTGTTAAAGCTTTATTGAATAAGCATTAAGCCTGTTTTTCTGCTACTTTTGTCTGATACTTATGTCCGGTTAATCAGCCTCTAAACATTTCATCATCTTAACTTACCTTTTCCTGACTACCATCAAAACATAAACACTATTATCAAGAATTTAGAGATATGTGTCAAGCTACTAAAAACATACTCAAGAAGGAAAATAAAGCACATTTGTTGTGTACTTTGGATGTTGAAGGTGCTCCAAACACCACTTTGTAGAAACAAACAAGGATAATTTAGCTTGAGCAAAAAACCTAACCAATTTCCCCCTGTTAAAGGAAAAAAATCTCTAACCTGCAAAAATGAAATGGAAACTTAAGCACAGTGTCAAGCTCGAAGTGCGCTTATGCTGTTGCAGCCATTATCGCTTCTCAACTTGACAAAGAACCAGGAGGGAGGAAAAGGTGAGATGGAATGCAGGCTCCAGACTCTCATGAGCCATGAGAGCCAAGGTCACATCGGCAGGTGTTTGCCAAGACCAGAGACTTTTTCTCATAACAATACAATGAAGCTCAATTGGACAATGTGACCTGCACTAATAGGGTGGAGGGGGAAACCTATACTATAATTATGTATGTTTGAGCGGGAATTAGGTAGAGCTGGTTTTGCTTTCATCAGTGCCAAAATGATGTACTCAATAAAGTTTTGCATTCAGACATTGGAAGGTCTCGAGGGTGCTTGCTTTGGTTGGGTCAGTCAGAATGTTGACATACAGTTGGTAAAATGACACAAAAACAAAACCCTCAAATGCTATTTAGTTTAGGACTTTTTTAAATTTGTGCATTAACTGGCAAAATGTAAGTACTTTTGAATTTCATGAATCTCAACAGAAGGGCTAAGAATAAACATACTTCTACTCAAACTCGTAAACCCACTTACAGAAAGGATTAATAATGTATCTGAGAATATATCAACCAGTGGTAAATATATTTACAACAGCTCTGAACATGATAGGTCTTGTTAAGATGAAGAGGCATGTCTAGCTGACTTTATATAGTTTTAGCAGTTAAGCAGGGTCAGGCCTGGTTAATCCCTGGCTGGGATTCTTCCATGTAATTCCACTGCTACAGAGGACACAGCAGTGGTGGGTTCCTCCCGGTTCAGTCCGGTTCAGCCGAGCCGGTAGCGGTGACAATATGACATCACCGAACCGGTTCTCCCCCCCGCCCACTTTATTCTTACCTTTTATTTGGTCCCACCACCAATCTATTGCTGCCTCCTGAGTCCCAGCTGATGACTAGAGGGGAAAAAACTGTTTAAACTCTTGCCGCAGGGCTTCAAAGGGCCGTCCTACAGCTGATCAGTGTTAAAAGCAAACAAATGAGTCGGGTCGTAAGTGCGAGGACCTTCCAGAAATGACTCTGACCAGCTAGCCATACCCACCTAGTCACATGACCTCCAAGCCACACCCACAAAATAAGCCACACCCACAGAACCGGTAGTAAAAAAAATTAGAACCCACCCCTGGGACACAGGTAGGTCTTAAAAAGTTTAACAGCAACAATGACACTTCCTTATTATTTCCAAGAAAACTACATGTCTGCATTCATAAAGTCCCTGAAATCCAGACTCAAATCCAGACTTCACTTTATTATTGCATATCTTTTCTGAAACACGATAGTTAATTAGTTGTTTGATTATGATAATCAGGAAAACTAATCACTGCAGTCTTGATGAAAATCCAGTGATTATCCCGGGAGGGCTTTGGTTCAGAAAAAAAAAAAAATGTTGACAGACCAGTCCCGTTGTGGTGAGGAAGAAAGCACTAAAGACAGTTAAATGTTTGCCAAATAAGATGCACATTTTTCTTTTCTTTTTCTTTTTTAGTTTAAACAGGTCTTTTTCACCTTGTGCTCTTGGGAAAAAGAAGATTCTTATCAAGATGGAAAGCAAGAAAAGCAATGACTAGCATAACCAGTGGTGGTATTCAGGGGTGGGTTCTAATTTTTTTTACTACCGGTTCTGTGGGCGTGGCTTATTTTGTGGGTGTGGCTTGGAGGTCATGTGACTAGGTGGGCGTGGCTAGATGTTCAGAGTCATTTCTGGAAGGTCCTCGCGTCCTTACGACCAGTCCTCGCACTTACGACCCGACTCATTTGTTTGCTTTTAACACTGATCAGCTGTAGGACGGCCCTTTGAAGCAGTTTTTTTCCCTCTAGTCATCAGCTGGGACTCAGGAGGCAGTAATAGATTGGGGGTGGGACCAAATAAAAGGTAAGAATAACGTGGGGGGGAGGGCGGGGGGGGAGAACCGGTTCGGTGACATCATATCGTCACTGCTACCGGCTCAGCCGAACTGGACCGAACCGGGAGGAACCCACCACTGGTGGTATTCAGCCGGTTAGTGGCGACACCCGCCCCAGCGCTATGCCGTCCTATTTAACCACATTTTCTAAACTGTGCGCAGGCGTGCAAGCCACACGCGGGAGCAAAACACATGCATGGAAGGCCGCACACTCACATTTTCAGTGCTCAGTGAACCGGTGGTAAAGTTATATGAGACCCACCTCTGAGCATAACAATCTGTTTGCTTAAGGCAGAAATGTTTTGTTATTCATATCTTTTCTTTCCTCACTGTAGGGTTGAAACCAGGGGTGAAGTTCAATTATTTCCCTTACCGGTTCTGTGGGCATGGCTTGGTGGGCGTGGCAGGGGAAGGATATTGCAAAATCTCCATTCCCACCCCACCCCACTCTGGGGCCACTCTGGTATTTGCAAGTTCTCTGAACTACTCAAAATTTCCGCTATCGGTTCTCCAGAACCTGGTAGATCTCACCCCTGGTTGAAACGTGCTAACCTTTGAAGGGTTTGGAATATCAGAAACCCATATGATTGTATGAATATCAAGCCATAAACCCAATGATACATGCCTCAACATTCAGCTATTTATGCTGTATACTCCACTATTTATAAAGGAAGGGAAAATGGAGGGAAGAAGACTTCAATCTGTAATGTTTAAATATTTTTTTTTCCCTCATTATTCCACCTTTGGATTTGTCCCAGGAAACTGTTTGGCAGATGTTCAGCTTAATCAGCTGAAGGTCCCATGAATATCCCTGTTATCATGGATCATTTGAGCTCCTGGATTTAATTTCGGCTTGGTTCCAAATTCCACATTGGCTTTGTAGAAACTATTATTCCTTCTGTTTTCATCCTCCGGATGCAACGTGGGGGGTTATAATACCGAATTGCTTTACCTGGCTGCTAAAGATATCACTCTGGTAATTACGGAAAGCCCGATGATGGGTAGCCATGATTAGTCCTTCTGAGGTCATTCAGAAACTTGATTATGCCTTCTCAATCACTACACTGGATCAAACTGATGAGAGTAGGCACAATATCTAAGCAACATGGGTTCCCTATGACCTAAGTGCTTATTACTGTAATTTTAAGAGAACATTTTAGTTTAGAAATGCAAGATTCATTAAAAAAAAATCAGATAGAATACTAAAACCAAGCATCACCTTTATGAACAGCAACAAACTAAAGCCTTAAGCATTCATTTGATGGATTTTGAGAAGTACTGTGTGTAAATGGGAACAGGGAATGGCAGGAAAGGAAATAATAATGATAATAGATACCTCTAACAGCATCAAACATCAACATCTGCCTATCTCAGGTCCTTGGGAAGGACTCGCTAAGTGGATAAAAATGCCAAATCCCGTCTGAACATCTGGCTGACTGTGCGATGAACCATAACAGTCAATTGCAAAAGGCAGCTTTGCTCAGAATGGCCTACATCCTGTGACACTATCAAACATCCACATCTGTCTATCCCAAGTCCTTGGCAAGGACTCGCTAAGTGGATAAAAATTCCAAATCCTGTCTGAACATCTGGCTGACTATGCAATGAACCAAAATAACAACACCACAACAAAAGTCCTGATGTTGTCACATGTTCATAGTCTTTACCCTTTGAATCATCTAGTGATTCTAATGTTCTCCTAGGACCATTACAAGGGGAAAGAATAATTCTGTCATTTCCCATAAAGCCATAGCTTTGTCAATAGCTACAGATACTTCCTCGAATGCCCAAGTTTATAATGTCTCGTTTCTGTTTTTATTTGGGTTGGATTCAATTTTCAAGTATGGTTGGCACAGTGAAAAATCACACGTTTTGCTTGAAAATGACCAATTACTTTAGCCTGCTGGAACACAGGCTAATGATTCTCTGCTGTGTCTCTCCAGTGCTGGTGTTTATTGAAGACAGAGCAAACCTTAATACAGGTAGTCCTCAATTTACAACCACAATTGAGCCCAAAATTCCTGTTGTTAAGTGAGACATTTGCCCCGTTTTATCACCTTTCTTCCCTCCGTTCTTGAGTGAATCACTGCAGTTGATAAATTATTAGCAATAACACTTAGACTGATATACCGTTTTATAATGCTTTACAGCCCTCTCTAAGCAGTTTACAGAGTCAGCCTATTGCCCCCAACAATCTGGGTCCACATTTTACCCACCTCGCAAGCATGGAAGGCTGAGTCAACCTTGAGGCTGGTGAGATTTGAACTGCCAAATTGCAGGCAGCTGGCAGTCAGCAGAAGTAGCCTGCAGTACTGCACTCTAACCACTGCACCACCGTGGCTCATTAACCCGGTTGTTAAGTGAATCTGGCTTCCCCATTGACTTTGCTTGTCAAAAGGTCGCAAAAGGGGGATCATGTGACCCCAGGGACATTGCACCCATCATAAATATGAACCGGTTGCCAGGCATCTGAATTTTGATCCCATGATCACGGGGATGCTGCAATGGTCATAAGTGTGAAAAATGGTTCCTTTTTTTCAGTGCCAATTTAACTTTGAAACGGTCACTAAACAAACTACTGTAAGTCGAGTATGTATACTGTATGCTGAATTTCTATACTGCATGTGCCAAAAAGGGAGCAGTTCGCTCATGCATGCACTATGTGTGCGCACACATTCTCATCAGGGCCACGTCCAGGAAGAGGAGCTGACCAGGAAGCATGAGCGTGCTGGATAAGGTACTTCTGGTTTCCGGTGCGCGCATGCACGCTGGCCAGCAAGTCTTCCGGTTACTGCCATGCATGCACACACTGTGACCTAGGCCCAAATAGTTATTATCAGACACAATCAGTCCTAAACAAATATCCTTTATTAGAACAGCTGAGAATTACTTCATTCTCAGCTTAGTCCAAATTAAGTCCTTCATAAAAAGTCCTTCCACCTTATCACAAACCTTTGTCTTCTTTGGCACCCTGCCAAAGGCTTTTTTTGGCAAAAGTTCAGAAGCAAGAGACGCTGACAAGAAACAAATGTAGCAATGTTGTTTTCCTACAAAGATCCTAAGAGCCGTTGCTGCTCTTTTAAACCTTCTGGGAGGGGCCAATCATCTCCTGGCCTTACTCCCAAGTCATCCTTTTTGCTTTAGCCGCTCTTGCCTTCTGCACGCTCTTCGCAGGCTCCTCCTGTTCCTCTGCCTCTCTGTTATCTGCCTCTGGAGGCTCCGGAGTCCGCACATCACTCCCAGATGGCCCTGGCTCCATCTCTGCCTGCGATGCAGAGCCCTTGTCCTGGCCTTCCTCTGACTCCAGGACTGGCCCATTGTCCTCCCCAGCCTCCTCACTGTCCTATTGTGCTGCCAGCTTCGCAGGTTGCTGGCAGACCACAACACACACACCAATCAGCTGGCCAGCATGCATTCTCATGCCAGAAAATGGAAGCCCAGCTCTTCCAGTTTCTGGCAGTGCCGCTTGCACAAAGGCCAGCTGATTGTCACATCCGTTTGTGCACCAGAAACCCAGAAGAGGAATGGGTGATGCCGCGCGTGCCAGGCGAAATGGCTCCGCATACCACTTTGGGCATGCATGCCGTAGGTTTGCCATCATGGCTGTATGTTATAGAAATTCCCACGGTTGTGTGAATGGGATAGATGTGCACGCGTGTCCCCCAGGGCCACTTTCCTGACGCATTTTGCTTTATTTTCCTGTTGCAAGCAGCTGCCAGGCTTTGTGACGATCAAACCTGGCAGTTGAAAACTTTTTCCCCATATCTGCCAGAGGCAGATGATTGGAAATATGCAAATCACTTCCAAAACATTAACTGTCATGTTCCCAAACGGGCTGCCGATGAAGAAATGACATTGCTCGCTTCCCTCTGCAACACCACAAAAAGTCATTTTCCCGGTCTGCTCTGTTGAAGCATAATTAGAACACAAGAGGCCACAGATGTCATTGGTTTTGCTTTCTTCTGTAACTGTGGCTCTCGAGTTCCATGTTCCATTGATTTGTAACTGTCAAGCAAAAGATTCTTTTCCTCAGCTGGTTATTTTTCAGTCTCCCAAAGCTATGTGTGTATTTAAAACATCAGTATGTAGGTTTTCATTGCCCCAAAGGTGCTTTTTCAAGAGACACCTGGACTTCCTGGTTTTTCTCTGAAGACGTTTCGCTTCTCATCCAAGAAGCTTCCCCAGCTCTGCCTTGATGGTGGGGAATGAAGGATTTATACTCCTTGCAGACAGCTGGTCATTTGCATTCTTTTAGAGAGTCGTTGAGGCCACTTGGAGGTTTATCTGTGTCTTCAGGGTCATCTAAGTAGTGAAATGGGGGGGGAGCCTTCTTGGAACTGTTGAGAGGACTGTGTTGTAAACTGGAGATAGATGATGCCGTATCCCTCCCCCTCTGTTGAGAGAGGGCTGTTCAAATTTGACGTAGATGGCCTGTTTCACCCCTCTTTCAAACCAGCGGTCCTCTCTGTCCAAATTGTGGACTTTGCTGTCTTCAAAAGCCTTTGACTTTTAAATGCAGATGGACTGCTGAATCTTGTCCTGATGGGACACAGATAAATCTCCAGGTGGCCTCAACAACTCTATAAAATAGGGGTGTCAAACTCGTAGCCCATGGGCCAGATGCATAACACACTGGCCACGCCCACTCCCAGTTTAGGAAGGGGAAAAAAGTTGTTATATGTCACACAACAACACATTGTCATCATGAGTTTGACAACCCTGCTCTAAAAGAATGCAAATGACCAACTGTCTGAAAGGAGTATCAATCCTTCCATTCCCCACCATCCAGTCAGAGCTGAAGAAGCTTCTTGGATGAGAAGTCTTCAAAGAAAAACCAGAAAGTCCAGTTACCTCTTGAAAAAGCACCTTTGGGACAACCATGACCTGGATGACTGAGAATCTCCAGAGACATTTAGGCACTATATATATATATATAAAAAAAAAATTAAAATCTCGGGTGTTTTCCCACGTCATTGTAAATAAGTTGGTTAAAATATTTAAAATTCTGGTTAAAATCCCAGCTTAAAATCTTCTAAAAATCCTTACAGAGCACTACACTTAAAGACCTTGCAGAGTGCTCTGTAAGGATTTTTAGAAGATTTTAAGCTGGGATTTTAACCAGAATTTTAAATATTTTAAACAATTTATTTACAATGACGTGGGAAAACACCCGAGATTTTAATTTTTTGCATATGCACACCCGCGAAAACTTAAGAAGACATTATATATATATATATTTCCTCTTCTATAAAGCATTGGTACATTCCTAACACAAATCTCTGATGTTCTCTAAAGGGTAAGTCCCATCTTCTAATAAATTGCAGTGTTTTCATTCCATTCCATAGAGGTTATTTTGAAGATGTTCACTTTATTTGTCAAGTTCCAGGCCATTGGGGTATGTAGCTTTGTAGTAATATTTTGTAGCATTGGGTGAAAATGTGATCTTATACTTCTAACCTCTAAAAAAAAAAAAAAAAAAAAACAATGAGGAAAGTAAGACAAAAGCTACTCCCTCCAGTATCTATTAGAATTTTAGGGGAAATGCTCTATGTTCAACTGGATAAAATAAGAAATGGATCAAAGCATTGGAAAGGAAACCAACATTTAATCTTCTGATTCTAGGAACAGATGAAGAAGTTCACCCATCACCAAAATAGAAGATAAACCGACTACCAGAATTAGCGTTAGGACTATGGGTGACATAACAGCAGTCTTCCAACATTTGAGGGGCTGTCACAGAGAAGAAGGGATTTGACTTATTTACCAAAACACATGAGGGGCAGAACAAGAAGTCATGGGTGGAAGATCATTAGAGAGAGATCCAATCTAGAAATCATTCAGAATAAATCATTTCAAGCAACAACAACCACAAATGAACTCATCCTGGGTTGAAACTGGGTTGAAAGCAGTAGAGTAGATGGAAGAAGGGAGGGAAAGAAAAGAGAGGAGAGGGGGAAGAAGGATTGTTGTAAAACAAGGGAGATGTAATGGTAGAAGAGCAACCCTGAATATACTAAAATTATTTAGGATGAAGATTGTATTAATATGAAAGTTAAAAGAAAATATGTATGTTAGATAAGAAACTGTACATTTAAGATATGTTTATGGGGAAAAAAATAAAAAAATGTTTTCAAAAAAAAAAAAAGATATCAAAGCGTCATACCTGAGCACCCTGGTGTTAAGGCGAGTCCTATTGAAATAAATTCTTAAAAACCAGGAGAGAGGAAACCTGCCACTAACCCCCCACCCCACATAATAATTTAAATGTGGAAAATGAACATTCCATTTTTTTCCATAGAAGCTGTCTTCAGCTCCCCAAATTTACTCTATTTTCTCTTGTAGGAGGAAAAAAAAAATGTTGGTAGATAAACACTGCCACATGCTCATGCTTGGAAAGTTTTGAACGTAATTGACTGTCAGTGATACGATGATTTATAAAGCAATCTGCTGCTTCGTCTGCTGCTGGAGAGAACTCTAATTTGCTTCTATTGTATTAGATATTATGAACTTGACAATCATGAACAATTTTCCAGTTGGGTTTTCATTCAGGTTAATGGGACAAATAAAAGCTATTTTCCATTCTTTTCTAATCTGGGTCCAAAAAATTCAAGTGGAACACAAACATATATGGGCAAAAAAACTTTTTTCCCAAATTTCTAGAAACATTTTGTTTCATGAGAGGAATAGCGTGTGGCTGATGTAACTTTTTTTTCCCAATTTTTATTTATAAGTACAAACTAAACAGAACAATGAAATGTACAAAACATAAAACATATAAACACCCATTTCAATACATGTCCAGTTTGTCGCAACTGTAATATACATTTCTCTTTGTATTTTGACTCTTCCTTATTTGGTCCTTCCCTTTTGTCTATCTACTATTGATCTTTGTTGACCTATGTCTGTTCTTTCTTTCCATCATATTATATTTGGTCATTTTGTTTACTTCCTATTGCTTCATCTCTTTCCTATCTTTCAACCAACTATACCACTTTTCCCATACTAAGTAAAAGTCATGTTCTTCCCTATTTTGTAATTCCTTTGTGAGTCTATCTAATTCCGCACATTCCATAATTTTATTGATTACTTTATGATGTAACTTTTAATATTGCAGACCTCAACTGTTCTAGAGGGATGTTATCTATGTCAGAATTAACTAATCAACATCCTAGATATCCTAGATCAGGGGTGTCAAACTCGATTTCATTGAAGGCCGCATCAGGGTTGTGTTTGACCTCAGGGGACTGAGATGGGTATGGCCAGGGTGGGCATGGCCAGCTTGACATCACTCGTGTTGGGAGGGCACCTGTGGTGGCCTAAGGACTCAGCCAGCAAAAATGGGCTCCCAAGCTCCATTTTCGGCCACAGCGGCCTCCTGCAGCCCTCTGCCAGTGAAAATTGAGGTCAGGGGCACACAAGGTTTTTTTGGCAACTACTGTACATTGCTGGCTCATATTTAAATGGTTGTCCACTAGGACTCCAAGATCCCTCTCACAGTTACTAGTATTGAGCAAGGTACCTTTGAAACAAGTGTCTTAATTGTCATAAATTATGACAATCCTTATGCACGGTCACTCATGCCCTCGTCACTTCCCGCCTGAACTACTGCAACGCTCTCTACATGGGGCTCCCCTTGAGGAGCACTCGGAGGCTCCAACTGGTGCAGAATGCGGCCACGCGGGTACTCATGGGGGCGACATGACGCTCCCATGTGACACCTCTCCTGCGCGAGCTGCATTGGCTTCCAGTGGTCTTCCGGGTGCGCTTCAAGGTATTGGCTCTTATCTTCAAAGCGCTCCATGGGTTAGGGCCCGGTTATTTACGATACCACCTTCTGCCACCGATAACCTCCCACCAGCCAATATGCTCCCACAGAGAGGGCCTCTTCAGAGTGCCGTCAGTCAGGCAATGTCGGCTGGCGACCCCCTGGGGAAGAGCCTTCTCTGTGGGGCACCCGCCCTCTGGAATGAGCTACCCCCAGGGATACGACTGATCCCGGACCTCTGGACCTTCCGCCGGGCCCTGAAGATTTTTTTATTTCAGCAAGCCGGGCTGGGTTAAAAATCTTTTAATTGGGGAATTTTATGGGTAAGGGGTTTTAAATTGGGGAAGCCAAAGATAAATTTAATTTCGTTTTATAGTATTTTAATGTTTGTATTGTGTATTTTTAATTTTGGCTGTTCACCGCCCCGAGTCCTTCGGGAGAGGGGGAGGTATAAAAATTTAAAAAATAAAATAAAATAAAATAAAATAAAATAAAATAAAATAAAATAAATAAAATAAAATAAAATAAAATAAAATAAAATAAAATAAAATAAAATAAAATAAAATAAAATAAAATAAATAAATAAATATTGAAGAATGATTTAAAAATCTGAGTACGCACCATTGTACAGTAACTACAATATTTACAACAACAGCGGCAAATTTCTATTCTAGAAATTTCCTCCAATTTCTACAATAACAGGAGATTAAAACACAATTCTAATACTACTGCATGATTGCCACAGTAGGTAGCTGGAAGTTTTCTTCCTGTCCACCATGTTTCACTTTCTAGCAATTCACAACTTGCCAATTCATTCTTATCACTTCAGTGCACTGGGGGATTTAGCAGCGTTTGTCGTTAACTTCAGCTACTATCTTGGCAGCTGCATAAGGGAAAAAAAAGTGTTTTGTATTGCTCTCCACCTTAGATTTTAGGGAAAGGAAAGGTGTCGTGAACAACCGAGTCACAAAGTCATATATACAGTGCAGTACAGTGATTATGGTGCAGCAGCTACACATTGCTTGCAATGCAAAATACCCTTTCCCCTGAGAGCTTCCAGACTACTCCGAAAACTGTAATCCAGCTCTTCTTCTAATGTCATCAAAGAAGGAGAAGTAGACTATTCTACTGCTTCATTTTTTTTTCTCTAGCGAAAGATACCAGACTCACTGTTCGCTTCCTTTGCTCCGTGGGAGCCATATTTAGACTAAGGATTACCTCAAACAGGTTTCAGCAGATTAAGCAAACTATAAAAGACAGCTCTGCTCATAAAGGAAACAGTAGGCAGTGATAGGAATGGCAGATACAAACCGAGGCATCAGCAATAAAGAGCATATATTTAAACCAGCATGAGTTTCAATCCTTTCCGCAGCTCTAATTTGCTTGTACAAATCCTTAGGCGCCAAAAAAAACCCCACCCCCACCCTCTCTGTCCTCTGAACTCTGTAAGGGGAGATCCGTTACAAACTTCATAAATGCAGCCTCCGCTTCCTTCCTTCCTTCCTTCGTTTTGTTTTTTGTTTTGGTTTTTTTTACAGTAATTACAGAAAATTAATGCCTTGGTTACGAGTAAAAAATACCCACGCTGCCTGCCACACAGTCTGAGGGGGATTCAGAGTGGACACGAAGGAAATCTGAAACATTAAAGTTGAAATCAATTAAAAAAAAATAAAGAAGGAAAGAGTGAGATAAAGCTAAGCCATGAGATCAGCAAAATTACATGAGCTTCAGCTCAGTGGAAGGTATTACTTCAGACGGCGGGGGTGGGGGGTGGAGAACATATTTGAATAGTTTCTGCATAAATAATAGTCCGACTTAATGGTTGTCTACTCTGAAGTGAACCTGGCTGAAGCCACCTTTTGCTGGCTCACAGTTGCCACGAACCCTGAGAGGTGAAAGGGGGAAGATAGGGGGGAAGTAGATAGACCGGCTAACCGTCAAAACAAAAAGTTTTCCTGTGGGAACCAAGGTCATCTTAACAGGTGGCTGTTGAAGGAGAAGAGGAGGGACTAAGCACACCGCCAGCTATATTCATTGGACAATGTGACCGGTGACATCTGGAAGGGGAAACTTTTGCTCTTTTAATTAGGTGAAAACCGCAGGAACGTTTAGAGTTGGTTTTCACCAGCTGTGCCAATATAATGGATCCAATAAACATGTTCTTTGAGGAATCTACCTGCCTCGGAGTTCTGTTTTCAGTGGGTGTGTTACTCGGAACCCTGACAGTGGTTTGGACACCAATATTCAAATGGGGGGGGGATCATATTATTTAGATCCATGTTAGACAGCTGATACAAGTGAAGTAAAACTTGCTGTATAGAATGCTCCAAAAGGAAAATAATACTCATGAATCAGATGATTGAATTTAGCAAAGTTTGATAAGTAACTTACTGCATTGTATTTGTGTGTTTGTGCTTGTACCCATATCTGAAATTGCGCAGGGAGAGCGAAGAGGCGAAGGTTTAAACAAAATTTAAAGAAGTCTGCTTCAGATTGGCAAATGGCCAGTGAAGTAGAAATATTGTAAATAAGTGCTGTCTTTCTTTAAGTAATTTTTATTTAATCAGAAGCAAGCTTCATGGAGTTCACTGGTGCTGCACACAAAGAAGACAAGCAAAGATTGTAATAAAAATCCCCACTGGATACTGAGATTATATAAAAAAAGAAAAGAACAACATTTTAATTAATATGAAAGCATTCAGGATTATTGGAAAATGTCACATTCTCTCTCTCTCTCCCTCCCTCCCTCCCTCCCTCCCAGTCTCTGTCTGTCTCTCTCTGTCTCTGTCTCTGTCTCTGTCTCTGTCTCTCTCTCTCTGTCTCTCTCTCTCTCTCTGTCTCTGTCTCTCTCTCTCTCTGTCTTTCTCTCTCTCTGTCTTTCTCTCTCTCTCTCTCTCTCTCTGAAGATAGCAACATCCAAGTACCAAGTACGGGTCCTGAACAGCCAGCTCCATGCCATCAACACATATGTTCTTCCAATCATTAGGTACTCTGCCAGTGTAGTGATGTGGCCAAAAGAGGACATAGAATTTGCTGATTCGAAGACCCAGAAGTCCTCATAATATATATTGGAGGCTTCCACCCTAACTTGAACACTTAAGAGACTGTACATCAGCCACAAAGTAAGTGGGAGGAACCTGGTGAATGTCAAAGCCATTGTCCTGGATGAAACTCATAGCATCCAGAAATACCTCAGTAAGATGGCACCAAAACTGAATTGCTGAGAGAATGACCTGATGTTTTCTGAAAAAGCAGCTGACATGTGAGGAAGATCAAGCAGAGGAAGGACCATGGCAAGACAAGATGGGATGTACTATCAACAGACAGCTGAGGTGGTGAATATTAGGAAATCCTACCAGTGGCCGGAATGGGCTAGATTAAAAGACAACGCTGAGGCATTGATCATAGCAGTACAAAAAAGGCACTACTGTTCTGATCTAGGCTTCCCCAGCAGCATGAAGCCGAGTTCTCGTCCCAATAAACCCCTTTTATTTACTTTACAGTGAATTTCTCTCCAGCAAAGTCTTTCCTCTCCCACAGTCTTTCAAGATAGTTCACAATTACCGACCTTTATCAGGCTTGGAGAGTGGCCAGGCCAATATCTTTCAGACACCACAATACTTGGCAAGAATGCAGGAATGAACTAATTGTCTCCTGCAAACTCCACTCCCCCTTCGCTCCTCTTTTATTCCCTCTGGGAGGGGCCATTCATTATCTACCTGTGGCTTTACTCCGAAGTCGACCCTTGTTCTTTAGCTGCTCCCTTTGTCTGGCAGTTCTGCACATGTGCACACTGGGAACAGGCTCCAGCTGTTCATCTGCCTGATATCTGACTCCAAAGGCAGCTGATAACTAGCATACGGCTGTGGCCCCCTCTCTGCCTCTGTTGCAGAGCCTCATCAGAGCCTTCCGCAGACTCCAGGACTGGCCCATGTTCCTCCCCAACCTCCTCACTGTCCGAATCTGCTGCCAGATCGACTGGCTGCTGGTGAGCCACAACAACTAAGCATCAGATCCATGGAAGAAGTGATCTACCACAGCAGACAGGATCCGAGGTGCAGAGAGGCCTCAGAGACACTCCAATATGTAGAGAGGGCAGAGGGTAAAATGCAGGCAGAGGAGTGCCGAGAAGCCGAGAACATGGCCCTGCGCTGGATTGGCATGGCTGCTAGTTCTGTGCCCATGAATTTTAAAGACCTGATCCAGACCAAAGCAGAGGAACACAACATTGTCTTCATGCCCATCATTGGGAAGCGGCACAAGGGAAAGCAGCTCTACACTTTCGGGCGCATCATCATCTATATCGACCGGGGGGTGGTGGTCTTTGTGCAGGGTGAGAAGACCTGGGTGCCCACATCTCTGCAGAGCCTCATCGACATGGCCAAGTGAGCAGGAGGGACTCAAAGGGCTGCCCCACCTCCCCCCATACCAGAAAGTGCTTATGGCCCCTTGTAAAAGAGGCTGGAAAGACCCAGCCCTGACTTTATCTGTAAATAAAGGGCATTTATATATATATATATATATAAATAAAAGAACAACACAAAAAGAAGCTGGCATTGCGTACAGGAAAATCAGCACCGTGTGTGGGCTAGACCCTCTCAAATCTAGACAAGAGATCCCAGATGGAGAATAAAAAAAGCTAAATCTTGTGGGACCTGCAGATCCAGATGGACAGGCAGGTACATACCAGCCAATCAACCGGACATTGTGGTAGTAGACAAGAAGCAGAAGATAGCAGCGATGATAGATGTAGTCAAGTGACAGCAATGTCAGGAAGAAGGAGGATGAGAATCTGGAGAAATACCAGGGCCTGAAGGAAGGATGTGAAAAGTGTACTGTATATCTCTAAATTGATTATGGACACTTGGATACTTTGCTTTCCACACAAATATAGATTTTATTGTTACATATGCCTGCAAGATGCCAGCAAATCGCAAGGAATACAGCAACTATAAAAATCAAGGAAATACATAAATAAGTAACTTGTGCCGGTCTGCAAATTTTGCATAGCCATTAAGCCTGTCATGGAGCTATTTGGCAGATGCACTACTTCAGTGTTAAAATAGAAAAAGGTTTGCAGTTTCAAATTAGCCTCCCCTCCACCCCTTAATTACTTTCTGTGCTTCAGAGGTTTAGGTAACTACCAGAGCTAAGCAAGCAAGGTATATTTAGTACATCTGAGCAACCTCAGCAGACTGGGATAATATCAAAGAAAGTACATCAAAAGTAAGCCTATATACTATACCTTGGACTTTGGATAATAAGAAAATTTCAAAATTCTTAGCCAAGTGACAAATGGGAAGAGTCACACTTGTTTTCACATGCATAAAGAAATGCAGCTGTGATGCAGCTCTCTCTCTCTCTCTGTGTGTGTGTATGTATGTATATGTGTATGTGTGTATGTGTATTTGTTGATAAAGAAATAACTATATTTACCAGCAAATATAAATTTGGTATAAAATGGTTTGTCGTGAATGCAACTGCTTGAGGGCTCCTGGATTGGAGCTGAAAGGCAAAAGGAGCCTGGATAGCTCTGCAGACTAAGCACTGTAATTTAACACCAGCTGTCTGCAATTACCGTAAGTTCAAATCTCACCAGGCTCAAGGTTGACTCAGCCTTCCATCCTTTCTAAGGCAGGTAAATTGAGGACCCAGTTTGTTGGGGCAATAAACTGACTTTGTATAAAATATACAAAAGTATGAAGGCTATTGCTTAACGCACTGTAAGCCGCCCTGAGTCTCCGGAGAAGGGCGGCATATAAATCAATTTTTTTTTTTTAAAGGGAAGCAGTATGCTCCCTCCCATATTGGGGTAGACCCAATATATATATATAACCTCATAATCCTTTACATCGGGGTGGAATCTGGGCAACTGAATGGAGTTGAGTGTTTACTGGCCAGATGCCCTTCCTGTTGCCAATGCAGAGTTAGCAGCAGATAATTACTCATTGTGCCCAGAGAGAGAAATATCTGCCACTACTTAGGATCGAACTCACAGCCTCCTAATCATGAGGCAAGAACTTCACCCGTAGGCCACCGCACCACTCCATGCAGCAATGCTTATATGTATTATCTACAGCAGTGATACACAACCTCTGGGCTGTAACCAATTGCCGAGCCACAGCCAATTCGGAACCGGGCTGCACAAGTGGCGGATGAATAGGCCTCATGACTGACGGGTCTATACAATTCCCGGACTTCATCATCTTTGATGGATGAGTCCAGGGGTATCTATTGACTCCCTCATGCCACTGTTCCTACATTTAGATCCAGGTTAATAAAGACTGTCTTACGATGCGTTAGTGCTAACCCATCACATCCCATACTCAGCATCCCAAATCATTTTAAAACACATTGCTTGTCTGCTGTTTGTAATGAAAGTGCAGGTAGGTGAGTGTACACCCGTGCACAGCTCCACTTTCACAAGCGTTGGATGAGAGGGTGCACATGCGAAGGTCCAGTTGTGCAACTGATGTGCATGAATGCCCGGTGCTTATGCAAATGGAGCTGCACACTCACCTGCCACTCATGTGGAAGCATCCCATCTCCTCCCGCACTTGTCCACAAAGCTGGAAAGTTGGGGACCACTGATCCACAGATTCACCCACAGATAGGGGATATCATCCACATATTTATTGCATCATCTTTCAATAACCCAGTATAATATTACCACTAAAAGCAGGCATGTTCAGGACTTTTCCTGGCCTTTCAGATGACCAAAGGTGACCAAGACAGTAGGTAAGGCTCAAGACGGATGGGTTCAAGTTAAAAACTAGCTCTCTCTGAATTTCATTTAAATTTACCTGAAAATTGAAAATTTGTACCAAAAGTAAAAAAGAAAGGACTAACCATACACTGATCATTAATTGGACTCTCCTATTTATTTATTTTTTAGTGGTAATATTGTACTGAGTTATTTAAGGATGATTAAATATTATGGAATACATTCCTGTTAGAAATTAGTCATAATATTTGTCATGTTATTGCCTTTGCTGTGCTCTGTCAGTGAAAAATGGGCTCCCAAGCTCCGTTTTCAGCTTCCACGGCCTCCTGCAGTGAAAACGGAGCTCAGGAGGGCTACAAACAGCCCTCCCGAGCTCTGCTTTCACTGGCAGAAGCATGGTGGGCTGGTCCTTCACTGTTTCCAGGGTGGCTCCACGGGCCAGATCTAAGTACCTGGTAAAAAGAGCCTAGTGGCGCAGCAGACTAATAGCCTGTTATTAACATTCAGCTGCCTGCAATTACTGCAAGTTCGAATCTCCCCAGGCTCAAGGTTGACTCAGCCTTCCATCCTTTCTAAGGTAGGTAAATTGAGGACCCAGTTTGTGGGGGCAATAAGCTGACTTTGAATAAATATACAAAAGTATGAAGGTTATTGCTTAACGCATTGTAAGCCACCCTGAGTCTCCGGAGAAGGGCAGCATATAAATCAAATAATAAAAAAAAAAAAGTACGACACAAGCCTTGAGTTTGACACCCCTGAGCTAAAGCAACAACATCTCCAGTGTTCAGTGGCAGAATGAGACACCTATTCCTGGGCTGGTAAGGAAGGTAAATCAGGGAACAAATGAAGGGCTGGTCCAGGAGATGTGTGATAAGATTAGATTCTGAGAAAGTCAAACCTCTTTCTGGTCATCTTTCCTGAAGACATCCATACCATCCCTGCATTTTGTACATATGTCATTTTTTTTTCAGCTTACACTAGTGTTTCTGTTTTGACATCTTACCCCTTTGCCCAAAATGTTCCTTCATGGAAGAAATACACAGGCTGGGTTCTTGGAACTTGGCAATATTTTGGGATTTGAAATATCAAAGCACCTTATATGCTAATCCACTCGTTTCTTGAATAGCTTTCTTTTATTTGTCAGTTGAATTGCTGCTGCTGCTGCTGCTTTTAGTAATGCTACTTAAAATGCCATTGGTGTGTATCATTGCCTAATCTTAGCACTTGACTATAAAGAGGAAGCGGAACTGGAATGAAAATTTGTCAGTCTGAGCAAAGGGAGTGCAGAAGATAGGTTGTAATGTTGTTATTGGTATTTCGTAAGCCACCTAGACTTTACGGAGTAGGTTGTATATAAACCCATGTAATAAGTGAATACCAAATGAACCTAAGCTATAAGGACAAGCTTTTTTTTGAATCCCTTTGGTGATAAATGGTTTTAGAAAATGATCAGACTTAGCATGGACACCAAATGAAAAATAGAATATTATAAGGTAGATTGGAAAAGGCTAAGGAATCGATCGGGTTCTTTGGGATTCAAGGGGATTCTGCCCAGATATCAATGTTGGATTGATCATTTTAGCACTCTTGTATGGAAATTTACAAGTTACATTATAGACCCCAGAATATATTAGGCACTGATCAAGTGAATATTCCTAACAGTCCTTATTGTTGTGTCTCTTAGAAATTTGGTGATGAAAATGGGAAATCTTAATATTTAGACTTATATATTGCTTTCAGTGCTTTACAGCTTTGTATAGAATGGAGATTTTACAGTATCCTTCCCCTGCCACGCCCACCAAGCCACGCCCACCAAGCCATGACACGCCCACCAAGCCATGCCCGCAGAACCGGTAGTAACATTTTTTGAATCCCACCATTGGTTTACAGTCAGCATATTGCCCCCCACAATTTGGGTCCTCATTTTACCAACCTCGGAAGGATGGAAGGCTGAGTCAACCTTGAGCCAGTGAGAATTGAACTGCCAAATTGCAGGCAGTCGTCAGTCAGCAGAAGTAGCCTGAACTACTGTACTCTAACCAGGGGTGGGTTCTAAATTTTTTTTACTACCGGTTCTGTGGGCATGGCTTATTTTGTGGGTGTGGCTTGGAGGTCATGTGACTAGGTGGGTGTGGCTAGCTGGTCAGAGTCATTTCTGGAAGGTCCTCACACTTACGACCAGTCCTCGCACTTATGACCTGACTCATTTGTTTGCTTTTAACACTGATCAGCTGTAGGACGGCCCTTTGAAGCCCCGCGGCAAGAGTTTAAACAGTTTTTTTCCCTCTAGTCATCAGCTGGGACTCAGGAAGCAGCAATAGATTGGGGGTGGGACCAAATAAAAGGTAAGAATAATGTGGGTGGGTGGGAGGGCGGGGGGGGGGAGAACTGGTTCAGTGACGTCATATCGTCACCGCTACCGGCTTGGCCGAACCGGACCGAACTGGGAGGAACTTACCACTGACTCTAACCACTGTGCCACCACAGCTCAGTGGAAGTCTATATGGATATTGTTCTTAGTGCGTCAATGTGTGATTCATATGTTTAATAATGGTTTTTAAAAACCTGGATATTTCTAGACTGATTTCTAGACTAAATCAGACCCAATAAGGCATTTAACATACATTTGCAAATGCAAAAATGCATTTTTTTTCCTAGATTAATCTGAAAATCCAAATCCAATTGACAGTCCAAATTGAATTGTTCAAGTTCAATTTGGACAATCTAGATCAGATCACACCTAGTGGTTGTGGATTTCTTCGCTTGGTTTGGGCAAATAAAGCAAATTAGCCCTAATACATTGATCGATCAAAGCTCATTAAACTGATTCCCCCTTCCCTCTCTCTTTTTTTTTAATCATCTCTCAATTTTCCCATTAAACTCATTAGGGAATAAGCTTAGCCACAAATGAAGCCTCTGACTTAAACTGCATGAATCTGTTGTACTGTTTGTGTAGAAGGGGAATGACTACTGCTGATACACAACATTCTTCACTATCAACTGTACTGTCTCCAGGTCCAGACTGGTTTAGCCATAGCTGGATGGGCAGAAACACCATCTTACATTGAATTAATATTTCAAATTCGGAAGGAAGATGACGTTCCCTATTGGTGAAAAACCTAAAGGCTTCCAAGAAAAGGCCAAGTTTTTGAGGAAGTATAATTTCTCATGGAAATCATGCTTATCTTAATCAGAGCTGATATCAAAATAACAAGAGTTGGAAGGGACTGTAGGAGTTAGCACGCACCCTTTTCCTAGGAGAATGAAATATTTTGGGAAATATTAAAAAGGCAGAATATTATGTATGAGAAATGGAGAAACATGTTTTAAAGACAAAGCAGCTTCCTGCCTCCCACCTTCCTGCCCCCACTCTTTTGTTAATGGGCCAGAGGCAGAAACTCAATCTTTGTCAATGGACCTCATCTGCAAGACAATGGGACCCATCTAGGACGAAACTCACCACATGGTACCTGGGAAGATTACATCAGCCAGCAAGGCTAGCTAAGACCCCCACCTCCTGAAAGTCAATCAGGATACTCTTTCTGGGCCCCAGGAAGTTCAAAGCCAGAGAGAGCATAAAACCCAAAAACTCACTGTATCTGCCTCTTTTCTGTTCAGGAGCTCAAGCCATGTGATCCTGTCCACCATTAAACCATCTTTCCAAGCAGTCTCCATGTTTCCAGTGTCTTTTTCCCACTTCGAGCAGAACCCAGAAGGATGTTTCTTCCAACAGGACCTTGGAGATCTTCTAGTCCAACCTCCTGCTCAAGCAGGAGACTCTACAGCAGGGGTGTCAAACTCAAGGCCTATGGGCTGGATTCAGCCAGTGATGTGGTTGGATCCAGCCTATGGGACCATCCTGGAAAATGTAAGGGCTGGCACACGTCGCTCCAGCCCAGTCTACCCGTGTCGCTTCGGCCAGGTTTACCCAGTGCGAAGAGAAAACATGCCAGCAGTTTGGGGAGTGGCGTCAAGCTGGCCACGCCCACCCAGTTGGCCACACCCACCCAGTTGCCCATGCCTGCCTGGTCCCCCAAGGTCAACCACAGCCCTGATGCGCCCCTCAATAAAATTGAGTTTGACATCCCTGCTCTATAGCATTCTAGCAAAGTGGCTGTCCAGTCTCTTTTTAAAAGTCTCCAGTGATGGAGCAACCACAACTTCTGGAGG
The DNA here is from genome assembly GCF_059756535.1 of Pantherophis guttatus. Lineage (NCBI taxonomy): Eukaryota > Metazoa > Chordata > Lepidosauria > Squamata > Colubridae > Pantherophis > Pantherophis guttatus. Next base: position 121,578,855 of record NC_142067.1, on the reverse strand, counting down.
CAAGTTGTTCCACTTATTAATTGTTCTAACTGTCAGGAAATTTCTCCTTAGTTCTAGGTTGCTTCTGTCCTTGATTAGTTTCCATCCTTTGTTTTTGTCTTGCCTTCTGGTGCTTTGGCAAATAGGTTGACACAAACACACCCTCTTTGTGGCAGCTCCTCAATTCCTGGAACACTTTTATCATGTGACCTCTAGTCTTCCTTTTCACTGGACTAGGCAAACCCAACTTCCGTGTCTTTACTGGGAGTTGGGGGTTTTCTGGAACACCCAATTCCCACTATTCTTCATATGTTTTAGCCTCCAGCCCCCTAATCAATTTTGTTGCTCTTTTTTGCACTCTTTCTAGAGTCTCTACATCCATCCATCCATCCATCCATCCATCCATCCATCCATCCATCCATCCTTCCGTCCATCCATCCATCCATCCATCCATCCATCCATCCATCCATCCATCCATCCATCCATCTATCTATCTATCTATCTATCTATCTATCTATCTATCTATCTATCTATCTATCATGATGACCAAAACTGTATGCAGTATTCTACATGTGATCTCACTAAGGCTTTATAAAGTGGTACTAACACTTCATGTGATCTTGATTCTATCCCTCTGTTAATGCAGCCTAGGATTGTATTGGCTTTTTGGGTTGCTGCCACACACTGCTGGCTCATACTTGGACTGCTTGTCCACCAGGACTCCAAGATCCTTCTTGCAGTTGCTACTATTGAGCCAGGTTTCACCTAATCTGTACCTGTATGTTTAATTTTTCTTGCTGAAGGAAGATTATGCCCAAGAAACATTATTAGAGACAGCATGCCTAAGGAACTACGATGGTATGGTGTCTCTAATAATCACAGTTCTCACATAGCTTGAGAACAGAGAAAGGCTAAGAATAGGCCTCATGACTGATGGGTCCATATAAGACTGATGGTGCTTTCTCTGTTCAATTCCTGGACTACATCATCTTTGATGGATGAGTCCAGAGGTATCTATTGACTCCAGCATGCCACCATTCCTGCATTTGGCTCCAGGTTAATAAAGACTGTCGTGTGATGCATTCGTGCTCATCCAACACATCCAATACTCCGCATCCCAGATCGTTTAAAAACACTTTGCTTGTCTGTTGTTTGTAATGAAAGTACAGATTTCCACAACACCTTCTGATGAGTTTTTAGCTGGTGATTTACAGAGGTGGTGCAGCTGTGTGTTTCACTATGGAAACTTAGGACAGCCAGCGATCTGCCATTCATTGCTCTGGCATTGCTCCACATTGAGTGGGTTGTAGGTTTGATGAGTAATGAAGCGTTTCAGGGACAAGGCAGGTCACACATGCTAGTCTAGGTTTGGCCGAGGAACAACACGAAAGGGGATTTTGAAGGATTGAGAATCCACAGCGATAAAGGAGACGGTATTGATTTTCAGGACAGATGAAAGAAGAATGCATTCGATTTCAGACAACAACATCTGGTCTCATTCAGTTTCTGCAACAATACTTTAAACTCCAGATTATACAGTCAAGTATCTCCTGTGGTGGAGAAAGGCACCATTTCTTCTTTCTTTCTTTCTTTCTTTCTTTCTTTCTTTCTTTCTTTCTTTCTTTCTTTCTTTCTTTCTTTCTTTCTTTCTTTCTTTCTTTCTTTCCTTCCTTCCTTCCTTCCTTCCTTCCTTCTTTCTTTCTTTCTTTCTTTCTTTCTTTCTTTCTTTCTTTCTTTCTTTCTTTCTTTCTTTCTCTCTTTCTCCCTCTCTCTCTCTCTCTCTCTCTCTCTCCCTCCCCCCCCTCTCTTTTTTTGATGAGCTGAGCCCTTTTGCCATCCCGAGATAAGCAAATTATACTCACTTGTCTCTCTGGTCCCTAGCATTCCACTTGACAATGACAGTGGCACTGCACCTGTTAGTGTGATGGATAAGTGATTGGCAGCCTGATATTTGCTGCCTTCTATAAGACGTTGGCTATTTATTACAATAAGGCACAACAACGTAAGAGTCAGCAAATAAGAAAGTTCGGCTAGATGGAAACTTGGAGGACAGAAAATGCAGAGAGAAAGAGAGAGAGAGAGAAAGAGAGAGAGAGAGAGCACACTCTGCAACCTTCTTTGTTGAAATCCTGTTTGTGATACACTTGATTTCTCTGTTTTTGAAAAATCCTCCAGCCTAACTTGAAGCCACCCAAAATTCTTCCGTATTGTTTCCCTCTTTCAGATAAATGAAGGATTATGCAAGAAGGAACACCGTAAATTAAGAGATTGGTTAAGAAGGAAAGACAGAAGAGCAATTCTGAAATTTATTTTGATCCCTATTCTATCTAAGCCAAATAAATAATAAATGAAAAATCTTGCCCTTGAACGTACTGTTAGATGCTGTAGCACAAAGAATTTAAAACAACACAGCAATAGCAACAACTAAACCGTCACAATTTGGATTTATTTATTTTTATTGATTGATTCAATTTCTATAGCCACTGATTCCTGCCAATGCCACTAACAACCAATATTTTTAAAAGCAATAGGTTTCAGTTTTCACTTAACAGTATATTTTCCATAGATCAATTGATAAAAGATAGATGATAGATAGATAGATAGATAGATAGATAGATAGATAGATAGATAGATAGATAGATAGATGTTTAATAGAGAGCTAGCGATAGAGACAAAGGTGGAATGGAATGGAATGGAATTGAGTGGAGTGGAGTGGAGTGGAGTAGAGTAAAATAGAGTAGAGTAGAGTAGAGCAGAGTAGAGCAGAGCAGAGCAGAGCAGAGCAGAACAGAACAGAACAGAACAGAACAGAACAGAACAGAACAGAACAGAATAGCTTTATTTTGCCAAGTGTGATTAGACACACAAGGAATTTATCTCTGGTACAGAAGCTTTCAGTCAGAACTCACAAAATATATGATCACATACAAAATTATTATTTTTCCTTTTTTCTTGCTACCATTTACTTTTTACTACTTGACTATTTGTAAAACAATCTCAATTTGTTGGTTGAGCCAACAACAAAGTTAAATATCTTTCCCCACCTCTTCCTCACCCCCTGCTACTTTTCACTAGTACTTAATGAAAGTTGCCTTTTGTAACTAAATGTATGGTTTTGTCAAGAGTGAGATCCTACTAATTTTCCAAGTGGATTGTTGTACTTAATGTGGTGAACTTAAGGCTTTTTAAACCAGCATTAACAGATAAATAAGAGGGTTACCAAGACCACAAATGTTCATATCCATTGGGAAAAAGAGGTACAATTGCCCTTTTTCTAACCATTAATTGTTTAGTAAACCACATGCCACAATTCTAGCACTTACATCTGTAGTCCACAAAAGGAAATATTTTCCCCTTTAGCCACATATCCCATAAAGTTACAAATTAAGTGCATGTAAAGAGGTCAATTCTGCAATTTTTTTTTTTTACCAAATATTTCTGTGGAGGCCTGCCACTTGATGTTTCATAATGAAGTTGACAATACATTAGATTTATTCAAGTTTCCTGTAAAGGGCATTTTGAGCCCATCTGTCAGCCCCACTGTGCCATGCCTCTCAGCTTGGGGCTGTCATTGAGGCAGGACCAGGGAGCTGACCTGGCAATGCTCAGACATATGTCCAATTGCCTAGCCTAGGCATTAGAGGCCTGCTGCCTCTGCTGTGATCACCACCAAAGCCTGCATCACCACTGCATAGCTAAGAGGCAGGCCCCAGAAGCAGCTGAAGTTCGGGGCCTTGCCTGCGCAGAGCCAAGCCAAGCCAAGCCTCAGCAGACTCGGCTGGTCTGATGAGACGAGAGGAAAAGCGGAGTTAAAGCAGGCTAGGTTTGGTGTAGGTTGGTTGAGTTAACTGTAGAAGAAACATGAGATGGGGGTGGGGCCAAGGGGGTGGAGTCATGGGTGGGGCGTCGGAGCCTTTAAAATGGTGGTGGGGAGCACTGCGCGAAAGCGCTGACAATATCTCACTTGGAAAGTTGGTGATTGTTGGAATGTGCCGGAGCGCCTGATAAAGATCTCTACAACTAGGAACCCAGTTGCCTGTAGTCTTATTTCAAAACGCCATTCTGGAACCTGACACCATCCTTCTGCTAGCAGAAATTAACCATCAAATGGCGAAAGGGCGCGTAAGGGAGACACTAAGAAAAGAACAAAGTTCTACCATGTCCAATCCTAGCTCAACCAAAAGAACATTTACAAAACAAATTTCCAAAATATTGAAACCACTGGGACATTGAAGAACAATCAAGATCAAGTGAGGTACTATTGCCACTCTATAAAGCCTTAGTAAGACCACACCGAGAATGCTGCATCCAGTTTTGATCACCACACTATAAAAAAGATGTTGAGACTCTAGAAAAAGTGCAGAGAAGAGCAACAAGGATGATTAGGGGACTGGAGACTAAAACATATGAAGAACGGTTACAGGAACTGGGCACGGCTAGTCTAGTGAAGAGAAGGACCAGGGGAGACATGATAGCAGTCTTCCAGTATTTGAGGGGCTGCCACATTGGCTGTTAACCAATAGGTGCAAGTTGTAGGATGACTTGTGACTATTGCAAATCCCATGGACTGAGAAAATAACAAAGAAGTCCTAGGATGCATCTCACCAAAAATATCCCTTGAAGCCAAGATCACCAAACAGAGGCTGTCATACTTTGGTCATGTCATGAGAGCTGACTCACTCAAAAAAAAAAAAATCAATCATGCTGGGAGCGATCAGCAGGAAAAGGAGAAGGTTTTGCCCTAGTACCCCCTGACTGGACACTATAAAAGATGACACTGGGATGAACATGGTGGATCTGAAGAAGCTGGTGCAAGACAGAGGATAATAGAGATTGCTGATCCATAGAGCGGCCAAGGATCAGACACGACTGAATGGCTGACGACAACAATGTAGGATGACTTATTTTTTTCAGGCCTTAAACATAGGATAACCTGGGATGACTCAGCGTAAAATCTTTCTTTCTTTCTGTCTCCTTTCTAAAATCCAGATACAAAACAATGCATGTAAGATTGTAAGCAATGTCATTATAGCAGGGGTGGGTTCTAATTTTTTTTACTACCGGTTCTGTGGGTGTGGCTTATTTTTTGGGTGTGGCTTAAAGGTCATGTGACTAGGTGGGCGTGGCTAGCTGGTCAGAGTCATTTCTGGAAGGTCCTCGCACTTACGATCAGTCCTCGCATTTACGAACCGACTCATTTGTTTGCTTTTAACACTGATTAGCTGTAGGACGGCCCTTTGAAGCCCCGCGGCAAGAGTTTAAACAGTTTTTTTCCCTCTAGTCATCAGCTGGGACTCAGGAGGCAGCAATAGATTGGGGGTGGGACCCAATAAAAGGTAAGAATAACGTGGGTGGGTGGGGTGGTGGGAGAACCGGTTCAGTGACGTCATATCATCACCGCTACCGGCTCGGCCGAACCGGACCAAACTGGGAGGAACCCACCACTGCACTATAGCATCGCTGAACAGTTTGCTTTTTGTGCAGTGCAAATTTAAATCACAAGCCCACATGTCCAAGTGTGGGCATGTATCATATAAGCAGGGGTAGACTGCTGGGGATTCGCAGGGGTTCAGGAGAACCTCTAGCTAAGATTCTGTGCAATTCGGAGAACTCCCAAATCCCACTCCTGGCTGGCCCACCCACCCTGCCCTTCCCCTCCCAGGAGTCCCCACACAGCCTGTTTTGGATGGAGGTAAGTGCAAAAAACAGGCCTACCGGAAGTTCGAGAAGGCCAGAAATGAGTCCATTTCTGGCCTCCAGAGGGCCTCTGGAGCCTGGGGAGGCCATTTTCGCCCTCCTGGAGGCTCAAGGAAAGCCTCCGGAGCCCAAGGAGGGCAAAAATCCCCCAACTAGGCCACAGCCCCCATGACCACACCCACCCAGCAACTGGGCAGAGAACCCCTTGCTAAAATTTTTGAAGCCCACCTTTGCATGTTGTGTATGATACATCTGTCTGTTTGTAATATATGTTTATTTTATTTGTGTGTGTCTGTGTGTTTTTGTTTCTTTTCTTTTCTTTTTTTAATTCACTGGGTCCCAACTTCTCCAGAAGCCAAATCAATTTGAAGCTACTCATTCAAAACCTTCCTAACAGCCAGTTCTAGAATTTGGCATGACAGATGCTTTGTTCCTCGTTTCAGACAACCGCAGGGAAGGAAACAGCCACAGAGGGAGTTGAAGAAACTATTGGAAAGAAGCAAATCATCATAAAAATTCAATGCAGATAACGGAGCAGAGAGACAGACAGCCTCCTTTATCATGGCTAATTATCCCACCGTTTTGAAGAAGATCTAGATCTTGCTTCAGAATAAAATAAAAAAAAAATCCCACCGAATTCTTTCTCTTACCTGCAGCTTATAATCAACTAATATCAGAATGTAATTAGAATTTGTTCCTGCCTTCTTCTTTATTGTCCCTGGATTTCTGGGAATAAAGTTGGAAACAACGGAATTCATGTCTATGGAGATTCTCAGTCATCCTGGTCATGGTTGTCCCAAAGGTGCTTTTTTCCCCAATCAGAGCTGAAGAAGCTTCTTGGATGAGAAACGAAATATCTTCAAAAATAAAACCAGAAAGTCCAGTTTCCTCTTGAAAAAAAGCATCTTTGGGACAATGGAATTCATGGCACGTTTTCCCGAATCTTTTTTTGTCTTTCAGAAAGGAAGTCCACCATTTCCAAAGGCATCTAACACTTATCCTCACAGGAAAAAAGAGACAGAAAGAACATTTCTCAGACTTCCTAAAATACCTACAACATCACAGGGTGCCTCCCACGTATGCAGCAAGTTTTCACAACTCAGGACTTCAGCCATGGAGACGACTTCTCTCTTCGTATTTAAAAAAATACAGCAAGGAAGAATGTCACCCAAAATATGGTTCTCATGTTACTTTTCATAATCATAATAATTTATGACAATCCACCCATTCAAGGGTATTAAATACAAGAGGGAAAATGTAAACCAACAATGACTTGCTATTTGGTACCATCAGTTCTCTGGCTGGGATGCCAAATACATCAGCTCTCCCTTTGGAATTTTGGAGAATGGTAAGAAAGAGTAAGAGGATTAGATAGGAAGGCAAATTCCAAATCAAATGAAAATGAAGATGTCAGGGTTCTGATGGATGCCCTAATTACCAGGAGCCCTGGTAGCGCAGCAGACTAAAGCACTGTTATTAACATCAGCTGCCTGCAATTACTGCAAGTTCAAATGTCACCAGGCTCAAGGTTGACTCAGCCTTCCATCCTTTCTAAGGTAGGTAAAATGAGGACCCAGATTGTGGGGGCAATAAGCTGACTTTGTATAAATATACAAAAGTATGAAGGCTATTGCTTAACGCATTGTAAGCTGCCCTGAGTCTTCGGAGAAGGGCGGCATATAAATCAAATAATAATAATAAAAAAATCATGAGCCTCGAGACAAGCTTCAAAAGAAATCCAGTTATTTATGAGGAGCTTCATATTGGCACGTTCCAAGTGAAGCCAACTCTGACCCCACATAATTTATGGTCCAATCTTGACCCTATTTCCTCCCTCACCCCAGGGTGTGTCATCAGTCACATTCACCAACGGAGCAATTTTGTGGGTTGTAGAGATCACTCCCCTCTGGCCGCTGTGGGTGACCCTGGGAGACAGCCTTGAGAGAGATATGTCTGGAATGTGCTTTTGTTTTTGGCTGCTGTGCTTCTTCGCCGGTTTCCCACCCCCCTTGCCTATGGCAACTCGAGAGCAGGCCAGGGATGCTTTGCGAATTGACAGAAGAATCAGGTTTATAGTAAACCAAAGAGAATATACTAAATGAATAAATTAAAGGCATCCAAAGCTACAAATAAGATTGCCGATGTTGCGACATGTTTAAGGGTCAAACATCAGTGGTAGACAAACTGAATTTAGTGATCTTTCTAGAAATCTCAGTTTACATTCTCAGTTAAGAGAAGGTCTGATCATGTTACATGTGACTTAAGACATAATTACTCACAAGGATGGAGCTTAAACACTGCCAAGTGCAATGAAATATACACAAAGTATGTACATGAATGAGAAAACCTTATTTACATAAATATTGTTGTGGTTGTTAATTGCTTTATGTGCTTTGGCCTTTCTCTCTGATTTATTTCCCTCTTGCTACTTCGATCTATTAGTAAAGAAGAGGAGGAGGATGAAAAGGAGAGGAATACTGTCTCTTCTGAATTACTGTGATTATGAATTAATACAGGCATTATTAGGTCAGCTTGCCAAAGTGGATTAAAAAAAGAACAGTGCAAAACAACACGCGACACCAATTCTCTTCCCCACACACACACACTCCCAAAAGCAAAGGGATGTTTATTTTTGCACATTAAATCAACTCTCCAGCAAAGAATGTGGCAAAACATTAAATCAAGAAAGCCTCTCCATTGAACTAGGAAAAGGATACTGACTAGTAATTGGCATAAGAAAACATCTTCCAAACATATCTACCCCGTTCAGAATTTAGGTTATGTTTAGATCATTACGGATATTACTGTCAAGAGTCTAGTCATTCAACTCAATCTATGTCTTCTCAGAGCCAATTGAGGTAAATTGTTGAGCTGATAAACCATAAAATTGTAAGGCCGAATCAATATTTTACAATGGCATAAAATCATCTTGTATTGGGAGCTGCCAATTACAGCCAAAATTTTAGGTGGCAAAGCCGCATGTGGGTCTCTATGGAGATCGGATCAGAATTCAATCTCAGCAGAGAATTGGAAACAGTCTTCGAAATTTAGTTTAGATAGCTTTATATAACACGATAGTGACAACTCTGGCCAGCATGAAACAAATCCCTGATGACCTTTGCTCTAAATATTTTCTTTGTGGATGAAATTATTGTCAATTGAATGAGTAGAGTATGGAATTGCTTTGTGAGTCCAAATAGTGATGGGCCCTTTGCTCCATGTGACATGATTTAGCTTTCAGAAAAGACAACAGAAGAAGGACATGAATGAAATGGACAGGAGAAGAAGTAAAAGCTAATCAAGGAGAGAACCAACCTTGAAATAAGGAAAAATTTCCTGACAGTTAGAACAATTAATCAGTGGAATGGCTTGCCTCTAGAAGTTATGGATGCTCCAACACTGGAAGTTTTAAAGAAGAGATTAGACAATCATTTGTCTGAAATGGTATAGGGCAGTGATGACTAACCTTTTTGCCATCGCGTGCCAAAAGCGGGGGGAGCACGGGGGGTCGTGTGTGCACATGCTCACACCCATAATTCGATGTGCCCTGCCCCCACACATGCATGTGCGACCCCCCCATGCTCCCCCCACTTTCGGCACACAATGGCATGGTAGGCTCAGTAGACCTGTTTTTTGTTCTCCTCAGGCTCCAGAGCCTCTCTAGGTGCCTGGGGAGGGCGAAAACAGCCTTCCCCACCCCTCGGAGGCCCTCCGGAGTCCAGAAATGGCCCATTTGCTGACTTCAGGTGGGACCAGAAGGCCTGTTTAATGCTGTCTCCAGGCTCCAGAGCCTCTCTAGGAGCCTGAGGAGGGTGAAAGCGGCCTTCCCCACCACCACCCCAGGCCCTCTGGAGGCAGCAAACAGCCTGCTTCCTTACTTCTGGGTGGCCCAGAAGGCCCAAAAATCAGCTGGCCGGCATGCGCATGCACGCCAGAGCTGAGCTTGCATGCCATAGGTTTGCCATCATGGGTATAGGGTTTCCTGCTTGAGCAGGAGTTGGACTAGAAGATCTCCAAGTTCCCTTCCTACTCTGTTATTCTAAAATCTACAAAATCATGCAAAAATACTAGGAATGATTCCACTGAGTTGATTTGAAATAATGTATAATAGCTAAAATAAAGGATTCCTTCACACATTCAATTAACCAAAATGCTGCACTAGGACAGTCTTTGGCCTGATGCAGCTGGGTTGTTCTTATATTCTACCATACAACAGTGCATTGGGAAAAGAAGCAAGCATGGTTCACAATTTCTTCTAATGAATTTCACATTAAAAAACCAAAACAAGACTGGGACACATCAAAAGGCCTGCAAAATAAATAAATCAATAGGCTTGCCCTTAATTCATACCCCACTAAATTCTATATTAATGAAATAATGGCTAAGCTGATGAAGACATCTCCAGTCCTATGCTGAGGATTATTTTATGATTTGTCAGCCAAGAAAAAAAAAATCCTGAAAATGAAACTTATAGGAGTAAACCATTAGTACATGAAATGGGCTGAAATGAGAAAGGAAAATCAGAAACACAGGCAGGTATGAAAAACTCTCCCAAATATCTACGTCAACCAGTTTCTTGAACCTCAAGAAACCTCAAGCGTATCCTTTGGGGTGGTGCAGAAGGAATTCCTTGAAAAGATTGCGCAAACTGAAAAAAAAAATCAAAAGCACGTTAATTCCAAACTAGTGCATTAAAGAACTTTCCGTCTCATGTCTCATTGCAATGCTCCATATTTCCTCCTGCTATCCAAGACTGAAATCTGCTAATAGCTTGTTGTCTATTAATCCTGACCATATTCTCTGATCATCCAGCCTCTCCTGTTGAAATTTGCTTCCAACCTTTCTGCGATTGAATCCGGAGCTTTTTGAAAGCTGGTGGGTGCATTTTCATCAGTAAAGGTTGGTCTACTAACCTACTTTTGTCTCTTATTTTGTCATCAGATGGTTGCACGTCGCCCAACCTATACACTTCCACACAGTTCCTCCAGAGATAATGAATAGAGCTGCTGAACCAGAAGAAAGCAGACGCCTTTGAAAGCAGAGTGCCAAGACTGTCTCTTTTGAAAGGATAAAGGACTGTGAAATTTGATAGACAGACACAGAGAGATAGGAGTGGGAAGTTCTATTCTCCCCCCCCTTTTTTTTTAAAGCTTCCCTTTCCTCTCAAATGATTCAACCAGTCTGTCACTCTCAACCGAGTTTAAGATCAAGACTCATTTGCTTGGTCTCGAGATGGGGATCATTGAGAAGGAAGCAAAGCTGAGCCTGCAAAAAACCAATCCAAACTTGGAAAATGTTGACCTTATTCATGTGCTTAATTCTCTCCAGCAAATAAAGACGGATAGCATAAAATTGGAAGGTTATAAAGCCCCCCCCCCCAAAAAAAAGAGAGGGAATGATACTAAATATTTTGGCTACATATTTACTTCTGAGGTATCAAAAGGTTGCAAAAAGGGATCGGTTCAAATTCATGCAGTGAGATCCATGGTTAACACTGCACACTTGATTGTTTCTAACCTTGGCTGATTTTGAAATGGGCTGCTGATTTTAAGCAGGGCACGGAAGGCATATTCCCAGGAATGCCATAATGATAGGGTAGACTAAGCACTTAAGAAGAAGCCAATGCTCTTCCATAATGCTGCCAAGAAAACAATAATGGCCATTCTTTGTGGCCAACCCAAAGTCAGCACAACACACATTACCAACACTATGGCGTTGAACCAACGATCTCAGTTTGAAGGTGTGTTTAAATTTTACATATTAGGTCTTGCGTTATAAGCATAATGCCATAGGAGCTGTCCAACGAAATGCCGCCGTAAGTTAAACACATTCACGTGGTGTGAATCTACTTCTTTCTTTTTGCTGTTTCACTCAGATGGTGGCTAAATGCTTGAACAGATGGAATATTGGCAGACTATTAAAAAAAAGAAAAGAAAAAGAGACAAAAAAAGAAAGAAATGTTGGGTTCTGGCAATATTAAATGACAGATGGGATTCTGTATCAAACTGAAGTTAGATTTTTCACAGACTAACAGTGCCTGTTTTCCCCTTCTATACGTTCCTTACAAGATTGAAAGATAGCCTTATCTGTGTTTAATGATAATTCTGCAGGGGAACATGAAGGGAACACAGGTAAGAGCCCAAATATGTGTACATATGGAATCCAACTATATATCAGACATTAATACAATTGAGCAAGTCCAGAGGTATTTCACGAGAAGAGTCCTCCACTTCTCTGCTCACAATAGAATACCTTATACCACCAGGCTGGAAATTTTTGGCTTGGACAACCTAGAACTACGCTGCCTACAGTCTGACCTAAGCATAGTACACAAAACTATCTGCTACAATGTCCTATCTGTCAATGACTACTTCAACTTCAACCGCAATAATAAATGAGCACACAATAGATACAAACTCAGTGTAAACCGCTCCAAACTCGATTGCAGAAAATACGATTTCAGCAACAGAGTGGTCAATGCCTGGAATGTTCTACCCGACTCTGTGGTTTCTTCCCCAAACCTTTAACCTTAGACTGTCTACTGTTGACCTCACCCCATTCCTAAGAGGTCCATAAAGGGGGCGTGTATAAGCACACCAACATGCCTACCATCCTAATGTCCTAATGTCCCCATTTATGCATACCCATTTCCTGTGTTCATATCCATGTTTATACTTATACCTGTTATCTCGTACATGTTTGAATAGATAGGTAGATAGATAGAAAGATAGATAGATAGATAGATAGATAGATAGATAGATAGATAGATAGATAGATAGATAGATAGATAGACAGACAGACAAACAAACAAACAAACAAACAAACAAACGGAAATCAGTGTGTGGTTCCAAATATGTAAAAATGAAATAAAGGTAGTCCTTGACTTATGGCCACAATTGAGCCAAAAATTGCTGTTGTTAACTGGGTCAGTTGCTTTAAAAAAGTGAGTTTTGTTCCCATTTAAGACATTTCCTGCAAGGGTTGTTAAGCAAATCACTGCACTGTTAAATTACTAACATGGAGGTTAAGTGAATCTGGATTCCCCATTGACTTCACTTGTCAGAAGGTGCTCACATGACCCCGGGACTTTCACTGCAACCATCATAAAGATGTACCAATTGCCAAGCATCCAAATTTTGATCATGTGACCATAGGGACGCTGCAAGAGTTATAACTGTGAAAAACAGTCATAAACAGGGGTGGGTGGCTGGGGGTTCACAGGGGTTCAGGAAAATTCTAACTAAGATTCTGTGCAATTCAGAGAACCCCAAATCCTACTCCTGAATGGCCCCGCCTTCCCCCCCAGAGGAGTTCCCAATGTGGCCTATTTTGGACAGAGGTAAGTGCAGGGCGCACACAGAGGCTCAGGGAGAGTGAAAAACAGGCCTATCCGAAGTTCAGGAAAGCCAGAAATGAGCCCATTTCTGGGCTCCAGAGGGCCTCCAGAGCCTGGGGAGGCCATTTTTGCCCTCCTGGAGGCTAAAAAAAAAACCTCAGGAGCCTGGGAAGGGCAAAAACACCCCCCCAGTGGTGCAGGAGGCTGACTAGGCCACACCCACCATTTATTTATTTATTTATTTATTTATTGAATTTCTATACCGCCCTACTCCCGAAGGACTCAGGGCGGTGCACCATGGCCACGCCCAACCAGCAATCGGGCAGAGAACCCGTTGCTAAAATTTTTGAAGCCCATCCCTGGTCATAAATCATTTTTTCAGAGCCTTTATAACTTTGTTACTAAGCAGTCACTAAACAGAAGATTGTAAATCAGGGATTACCCATCATGCTATTTCCGGGCAAAATACAGGATGCTTTCTGAATGACTGTCTTCAAACAGTAACAATGACTACTAGCATCAGGAATGATACGCTTGGTTTATTTTTTGTGCCATCATCTCACTGATTTCTTATAACTGTAATTGAGCTGATTTTGTCAAATCCCTAGAGTGCGAAGACGATGAGGCATACAAAAAGAACAAAATAAGTCAATAATTAACTAGCGTTATTAGTGCACGACATAATTAAAAGTCAATAATTAGGCATGGCTACTAAGGTCCTTTCCCCCCACAGGGATTTGAAGTGCTATCTCTGCGTGTGAGCATCTCTGTGTCTCTGTCTGTGTGTTTATGCCTATCTGTCAAAATATTTGCCCCATGGTGGCAATGGAAAATGAAAATAACAAAAGCCAACTGCGGTTCTGCCAAGAAGAACATAATCATCTACAAGAAAACAATGGGGATAAATAAGAAACACAAGCTGTCTGAATTTATACCCAGTTGGCCATGTTACCAAATGCCAACTACTGCACCTCAATCAATCAATCAGAATGGAGCTGGAAGGGTCCTTGGAAGTCTTCTGGTCCAACTCCCTATACCATTTCAGACAAATGACTGTCCAGTCTTTTCTTAAAATTCTCCAGTGATGGAGCACCCATAACTCCTGAAGGTAAGCTGTTCCACTGGTGAATTGTCCTCACTGTTAGGAAGTTTTAAGTTCTCCTTAAATCCAGGTTGCTTCTCTCCTTGATTAGTTTTCCATCCATTGTTTCTTGTCCTTCCCTCTGGTGCTTTGGAAAATAAGTTGACACCCTCTTCTTTGTGGCAGCTCCTCAAATACTGGAATACTGCTATCATGTCCCTTCAGTCCTTCTTTTCTCTAGACTAGTCAAACCTAAATCTTGCAATTGTTCTTCATATGTTTTAGCCTCCAGGCCTTTAATAATTTTAATTGTTCTTCTTTGCACTTTTTCCAAAGTCTCAACATCTTTTTTTTTGCAATGTGGTAACCAAAACTGGATGCAGTATTCCAGGTGTGGCCTTACCAAGGCTTTATCGAGTGGTACCTCTGAAACTTCCTTCTGATTAAGTCCCTCTGTGACCAGCTTAAATCTCCACAGAACACAAGGCTGACTTTTGCAATCAATACAATGCATATGTTCTAATCATTCAGATAACCTTTTTTTTTCCTGAAAAAGCACCCTAATGCAGTAACGTTATTGAATCAAAAACTTTTAAGTTCCTTGGGAAATTCAGTTTTTGGAGGAGGAGGAGGAGGAGGAGGAGGAGGAGGAGGAGGAGGAGGAGGAGAAGAAGAAGAAGAAGAAGAAGAAGAAGAAGAAGAAGAAGAAGAAGAAGAAGAAGAAGAAGAAGAAGAAGAAGAAGAAGAAGAAGAAGAAGAAGAAGAAGAAGAAGAAGAAGAAGAAGAAGAAGAAGAAGAATGGGAGAGGGAGGGAAGCAGGAGACACTTTGATAAAACGTTTTCCTTTTTTAGATAAATATTTCACTCCTGCTTTAGGTTCTAATCAATAAAGATGGTGCTGGATAAATGCTTATGATGATATTCCAAGATCTTATTCATAGCAAAAAGTGTCCATCACATTTGTACTTTATCTATATTCTCTCCCTTCTCAATAGTGTTTAAGCAGTTTCTAGCTAGACACTTAGGTGATGGTAGCACCTGTATGTTATAATGCTTAAGATACTGCATAGAATTAGATACTGCGTAGGACTAATTTCTCCAGGAACTAAAGGTGAATTATGTGATCATGTGTAGCTTTAGTTTTATCTCCAATACAACAATTATGTATGGAAGGTTGAGCGGCTGAGAAGAGGCAACTGTCTCAGTGTAATTTAGGAATGGCAACTCAACTCATAGAGTATGGTAGATTTGAACCAAGGTCTCCCTGAACCTCAACCCAACACCTTAAACCCTACAATATGTTGGTTGTACCTTGTTCTCCTTGTGGGACCAATTATTGTGGATGCAGAAATATATTATAATGATACAAAGACAGAATTGTGGAGCATGGCTTCACATGGAAAACACACTGCATGGAATAACTTTAATTTCTGGACATGAAGGTACTTGGGCAGCCTGGGAGCTGTCTATAGAAAATAAAATGCAGCAGAACAGACAAAGAATTCAGTAGATTTATGGAAAGTTTTGGGGTAGGTCAAAAGTAAGTAATAGGCAATTGCAGATAATTTTCGTTCACTACCAGTTCTATTAAAAGTTATCATATTCCACAGCTGACTGTATATTAAATGCTAAAGATGCAATATTTTCTGCAAAGTAGAATTTAGGAGTGAAGTGAATCCATATTTAAACAGGAAAAAGACTCCTCAAATTTAAACTGGACAGTCCTAATGGGTTAAGACTAATATCGATTGCCATAACTAAAATGCCAAGGAGCAAAGCAATCACATTCTAACCCAATAGTTCCACCCTTTAAATGAATAACTCTACAAAACAATGAAAACATTACTTTCTCAGATTAAAACCGCCCATACTGTGGCAACATAAAATACTTCTTTGAAATGTGTTGATGGAAAGCAAAGTTATGTTGATTCCAAGATCACGCTTCTTGTCTGAAAACAATTAAGCCATCAAAAAAGTGAAAACAAAGCCCACAAAACAAAGAGTCTAAAAATAGCTTTTACCACTACAGTGATGTTTATGTTTAAAGGGGAAAGTCTCAAGTTGCTTAACTATCCTTAGATCTAGCTCTACATCAAACTCAAAGCCCAGGGCCTGGATTTGCCCCATGGGGCATTTAGATCTGGCGAAGGACCAGCCTGGAGTGCCTCTGCCAGTGAAAAATGGAGCTCTGTTTTTGCTGGCAGAGGGTTGCAGGAGGCTGTCACATCCAAAAATGGAGCTTGGGAGCATGTTATCACTGGCCGAGTGTTCAGGCTACCACAGGCATTCCCGACATGGGTGATGCCAAGCTGGCCATGCCCACTACAGCCACGCCCACGCCAGCCCCCTGAAGACAAGCACAACCCTGATGTGGCCCTCAATAAAATCGAGTTTGACATCTCTGCTCTACACCCAAAAAGTAAAGGGAAATACTATATTGGGTTCAACTAGTCTCTTGAATGTTTCATGGACTTTGGGAATTTCTTCCAGCATTGCTATAGAATGGATGACATGAATGTGGAAATCTCACCAGGCTCAAGGTTGACTCAGCCTTCCATCCTTCTGAGGTGGATAAAATGGGGACCCAGATTGTTGGGGCCAATATGCTGACTCTGTAAACCATGTAGAGAGGGCTGTAAAGAACTGTGAAGTGGTATATAAGTCTAAGTGCTATTGCTAAGTGATATGACAGAGATTCACCCTTTGGCTTCCCTTCACCATCACCATAACCACTGTCATCCTGCCTTTGTATTCAGGCTACTGTAAAGTGGAAGACATCAGGAGCCCGAATAGAGTTCAAAAGTACAACAAGTTTATTACATGCTACCTATATACAGAAATCTGATCTACTAACAGTCAAGGCATGTCGGCACCAGATAAGAGTCAACTGACTTCAAAGAGAGGATGGATTTAGGTCTCTTAGGTAAGAGAAGCATAGAGATTCCAAACTGATGATGCATTTAATACTCCCTTGAGCTCAGCCTGGTGATCTCGTACAGCTATCCCAGGCGAAGTGTGACCTAGGCAGCATTTTCCACATTCATGTTATCCGTTCTGTAGCAATGCTGGAAGAAAAAGTGCTTTGTCGGGACGCAACTGGACTTTCTTTTTCTTTGGAGACATTTCGCTTTTCATCCAAGAAGCTTCCTCAGCTCTGACTGGGTGGTGGGGAATGGAAGGATCCAGTCAGAGCTGAAGAAGCTTCTTGAATGAGAAGAAAAATGTCTTCAAAGAAAATAAGAAAGTCCAGTTGCCTCCTGAAAAAGCACCTTTAGGACAACCATGACCTGGATGATTGAAAATCTCCACCGACTTTTAACTGGAAGAAATGCAAGGTCTGAAGAAGGTTCTTTGTCAGGGTTTCTTCTAGATGTGGACCAGGATGGGGCAATGCAGGAGTGAAATCCAGCAGGTTCTGACAGGTTCTGGAGAACCGGTATTGGAAATTTTGAGTAGTTCAGAGAACCAGCAAATACCACCTCTGGCTGGCCCAAGTGTGGGCTGGGAATGGAGATTTTGCAATATCCTTCCCCCAGGAGTGAGGAGAGAATGGGGATTTTGCAGTATCCTTCTCCTTGGTGCCACACCCACCAAGACACACCCACCAAGACACATCACGCCCACCAAGACACACCCACAGAACCGGTAGTAAAAAAAATTGAATTTCACCACTGGAGCAATGATTATGAAATCGTGGCTGAAAGCAGGCCAGGGAGCTGTCACTCATGCCTAGCTGGAATGTGTATTCATCAACAGGTCCTGATTTTTTATTTTATTTTATTTCTTAGCAAGTTGCAAGGCTATCAACTTTCAGATTATTTTTTTTTCCTGAGAGAGAATAATGATAGATACAATCAAAAGGTGTTTTTGTTTTTTTTTTAACGAAAGAAAGGGCTTCTGTGATATTTGGCATAAAAAAATACGAAACAATATCAACCCTGGAAATTGAACCTGGAAGATTACTTTGCCATCTCCACCCAGACATAACTCCCCATCGCTTTCTCATCTCACCTGAAACGAGCCATTCGGCGGTGCTTTAATCAATTTCCTCATTGGGCTGAAAACAAGTTAGCTGTTCAAACTGGCTGAGATTTAAACAGGCATTGTATGCTTTTCACAAGAGCACAGTATGCTGAGTAAATCAGAGCAGAATGCTTTTGAAACTATTGACCTAAAAGGAGATCTTTTTACTGTCCATAAAGTGTAGTATATGAGCCTCACATTGATTTTTTTTAGCACAAAGAAGAAATCACCTTGAACAAATTTAGCTACGAGCGATTTTTTTTTTTTTAAAAAAAATATGTATACAGGAGTAAAGCTAGGATCAACAGAAAGAAATATAAATCACAAGGATAAGTATTGGAGACCGACATAGTTAACCCTTGTTTCAATATCCCTGCTAGAATCTACTTTCAACTCAGGTATTGATGTTCTTTTCTTGTGAACTTTTTCTAGACTTCTTTTATTTGTGTCAGGGGTGTCAAACTCAAGGCCTGGGGGCCAGATCCGGCCCATGATGTGATCAGATCTGGCCCACGGGGCCATCTTGAAAAATGTAAGGGGCCAGCCCGCATTGCTTCAGCCTGGTTTACCCGCATTGCTTCGGCCCAGTCTATCCAATGCGAAGAGGAAACATGCCAGCAGTTTGGGGAGTGGTGTCAAACTGGCCACGCCCACCCTGTCACCCAGGCCCACTCAGTCAGTCACGCCCTGTGAGTGACATCAAGCTGGCCATGCCCACCCAGTTGGCCATGCCCACCCAGTTGGCCATACCCACCCAGTCTGCCATGTCTGCCCAGCCCCCCGAGGTCAACCTCAGCCCTGATGCGACCCTCAATCAAATTGAGTTTGACACCCCTGATTTATGTCACCAATTTTTTTTATTTTGTCTTTTTATCTGCCTTAAATCCAGCCTTGAGGAGTGAACTCAGGCTCATGATCAATTCTAAGTTATCATCAAATTTCCTATATTGCTCTGTTTCCGTAGGCTCCACTTCTTACTCGTTTTAAAATATGTATCAACAAAACCTGAATTTCCCTCATTCTGCCCTTTTCTCAGAGAAGATGGGAGGTATTTCTTGAAAAATGTAAAGGGGGAAAAATGTGTCAAAATATCAAAGAGTATGGTACATCTAATTTAAACAAGCAACGAAACTAGGATCTGTATTGTTAAGATATCCAGTCTCTAAACAATTACCCACAGAATATCAGACTAACTGTGTTGGGAGGGATCTTGGAAATCTTCTAGTCCTGCTCAGGCAGGAGACCCTATACAATTTCAGACAAATGGTTGTCCCATCTCTTCTTAAAAACCTCCAGTGTTGAAGCACCCACAACTTCTGGAGGCAATTTATTTTGTGGGAAAAGATCCAAGAGTACAGTGTACATAACTTAAACATTCAACAAAACTGGGATCTGTATCAAATTAAGATATGCAGTCTTTAAACAAATATCCACAGAATAACCAACTAACAGAGTTGGAAGGGACTTTGGAAACCTTCTAGTCCAAACCTCTTTGGAAGTCTTCTAGTCCAACCTCAAGCAGGAAACCCTCGAAACAGGCTAAACATTCCAATTTAATGTCCCTTCAAATATTATCACCAATTTTGGATGTTTATTTTTGTTATGATGATGATGATGATGATGATGATGATGATGATGATGATGATGATGATGATTGATGATGATTGATGATGATGATGATGATGATGATGATTGCCAGCATTTAACCCAATTTCCCCTATCTATGCTTGTCTTCCATTTCCAAGGACCTTGAAGAATAAAAGGGAGGTCAGTGGGAAATTCCATTTAAGAAGACCATTCCATTTGGATTTCCATTAAATATGTAGCAATTCTACCAGAAGGGCTAAAGTATTTTGCAAGAAAGCAAAAGCAATCAGACCTGTCCCCTTTTCAATATATAATTTCAGGCAAAAATTGGACAGCTAGTGTGATTTAGACATCCTCTGTGTCCTTAAAAACTAGTTATTTAGCCTGGAGATTCTTGGTGAAGCCATTCCAATTCCAGTGCTTAAAAATTAAGGAAGAGAACCTCTAAACCTTTCATGTTTTCAAAGAAAAATCACGAGAACAGAGAGCCCGAAGGCACAAACAATTGGACATTGGCAATACTAACTTCTGGTGCTTCTAACACAACTGCCTCAACAACCTAGTTTGAATATATCATAAGCTGTCCTGTCCCAGACACTTCCAGGGAATGCAATAAACTGATAATTGAAAGCAATTAGACATGGCTCACCACTGTTTAAATAAATCCCTGTCATGAAATTTAATACATTCTGATCCAATAAGAGGAATGGAGTAAGAGCATCTTTCACCTGCCTGTTGTTTTCAAGAGGATGTTGTGTAACCTGACTTTGGTCTTATCCAGCCAGATGGCTTTTATAAGAGAAAGACTAGAGGAAAAAATGTATTTGGTTCACCTTTTTCCTATTTTAATAAACACAAACATAGTATGTACTTCGCAAGTGAACGCACACAACAGAATTAGCCTTCTATTTTCACACATCTCTGAGTCTTGCAGTGCAAAAATTAGGTGCCCAACATGTATATGTTTACAGTAACTAGCAAAAATAGAAAATGTATCTCAAGAAATTGCTTACAACAATCCATCTGCTGCAGAATAGTGTGCTTGAGTCTCTCTCTCTCTCTGTGTGAAAAAATGTGTGTGGAATATGCAAATATTTTCACATGGACATACCAAAACTGTTGCAGGACAAGGATGGAAGAAATTTATGCTGGGAACTAGAGGAAAGGAAATTGCCAGATTCATTCATCATTCTTTGTTAATTCTATCCTAACCAGAAAAGAACTAAATTCTTTCTAAAGGAGACAGCAAGGAGCCTGGGCGTGGCTTATCCTGTACTAAAGCTGCATACTGTGCTGATCTCTAAAACTAAAACTGAAACTCCTCTCCTCTGCTTGTGTTTTGCTTGTATTTAGCACGTTGGAATTGCCATGTTGGAAAACCTGCTTTTGGTATTATATATTTTTAGTTCATGTGTTATATTGCATATAAAGAGAAGTTACTGAATCCTGCTGAATCAGCTACTTCTGTGTGCTTTCTGGGTGTGATTGCTGCCGCAAACTCTGACACATCCTTGCAGCAAATAGCGAACAGCCAGGTAAGCTTCAGCACATTATTGCAGCCTGATTCAGCATGAGCAGCTGATTGGTGGGTGGATTGGCCTCCCAGAATACCTCCAATCAGCTTTTCCAGGCTGCAGGGTTTGCCACAGACCATCGCCTCCTCCGTGCCCCATGTTTTTGGCCACATTCGGTGTATAAAGAAGAGCCTTGGTGGCACAGCAGACTAAAGCACTGTTAAGTAACACCAGCTGCCTGCAATTACTGCAAGTTCAAATCTCACCAGGCTCAAGGTTGACTCAGCCTTCCATCCTTTCGAAGTAGGTAAAATGAGGACCCGGATTGTGGGGGCAAAAAGCTGACTTTTATAAAAAAGAACACCGCTTGGAAGGGGGGGCGAAGCCCTACTAAGCAGGTATATACAAAAGTATGAAGGCTATTGCTTAACGCATTGTAAGCCGCCCTGAGTCTCTGGAAAAGGGCGGCATATAAATTTAATAAATAAATAAATAGATAGATAGATAGATAGATAGATAGATAGATAGATAGATAGATAGATAAATAAATAAATAAGCCACATCCAAATTTTCACCCTCTTTTTTGGGGGGAGTGTGTCTTATACTCTGAAAAATATGGTACTGTCATACTTACGTATCCTGCCAGCTGAGGAACTGCAAAGTCAAACTGGCCAATATGCAAACTTAACTGTTTGGGTGACTTGGCAATCCTTAGCTCAGCACCACAAAATCTATCTAACTTTTAACAATATGCTGGAACACTTTAACATTTAGCGGAGATTCAAAGGGAACCGTAGTTTTGACGATGCAGGTTTTCCAGTGAGGTTATGTCTCAACCCTGATTAATCTTGACCCATGTTTGAGTTTTCAATCAGTACAGGGGTATTTTCCAGGCTCCCAATCCACAAAAGAACTGCATAAAAATAAAGGAGGAGGTCTCACCCCTGCAACTTCTTCTATCAATGTGTTTCTCTGAATAGCAGAAAGCTTTTAGTATGCCGTATCCTTACCACCTGTCTGCCTTGATAAGCTTAGCAGCCCAATCTATAGCTGTCATCAAAATATGTTTACTTCACAACATCAAGTGTATCTTGCAACTATTTCCTCTTAAGAGCCAAGAGTCATTTTTGTATAGCAAAATGAAGAGAAAAAAAAATCCCACTTATTTACAGAATGAACCTTGCTTTGCTCAGATTGGACACTATCTGAGGTTTCCTAGATGGGGAAGAAATGGAAGTAGTGACAGATTTTATTTTCCTGGGTTCCAAGATCACCGCAGATGGGGAGTCCAGACAAGAAATTAAAGGATGCTTACTCCTGGGGAGGAAAGCTATGGCAAATCTAGATAGCTTGCTAAAAAGCAGAGACATCATCTTGCCAACAAAAGTGTGTATAGTCAAGGCTATGGTTTTCCCAGTTGCAATGTATGGCTTTGAAAGTTGGACCATAAGAAAGGCTGAGCGCCAAAGAATGAGGCCTTTGAATTCTGGTGCTGGAGAAGACTCCTGCGAGTCCCTTGGACTGCAAGGCGATCAAACTGGTCAGTCCTAGAGGAGATCAACCCTGACTGCTCTTTAGAAGGCCAGATCCTGAAGATGAAACTCAAATACTTTGGACACCTAATGAGAAGGAAGGACTCACTGGAGAAGTGCCTAATGCTGGGAAAGATTGAGGGCAAAAGAAGAAGGGGACGGCAGAGAATGAGGTGGCTGGATGGAGTCACTGAAGCAGTAGACATGAGCTTAAATGGACTGCAGAGGATGGTAGAGGACAGGAAGGCCTGGAGGAATGTTGTCCATGGGATCACGATGGGTCGGACACAACTTTGCAACTAACAACAACAACAAACCATGGTTCAATACATGTGTGGAAAAGAAGACATCAGTTCCCATATTCCAGCTGCCATAAATGATGGATCTTCAATTTTGACTAACTTCAGAAGTCTCACCCCTCTCAGATGAGTTAGCATTCATGACCTCAGGCTGTATGTATGTATGTATGTATGTATAGATCGATCGATCTAGATCTAGATCTAGATAGATCTGGGGATTTCATCAACGTTGAGTTTCATTTTACTTTAAGAAAATGCATTCCATTAAAGGAAATCTGCAATTAGTTTAAACTGATTTAATTAATTAGCAGCACTAAAGGTTTATTTCCTCTTAGAGGCCCAGCTTGAATAGTATCTGTTTTATATCTGCTTCCATGTTGCATAGTGTGTGCACAGGGCACAGCATTTTCTATAGTGTGTTGCTTTTTTGGACCATAACTTTGTCATATTCATAGTCTTTGTTTCATTGTAATTTAATAATTTAAGCAATGTAATAATAATTCACTGTATTTGAGTGTCTCTAAAAAGACATTAGAAATAGTAGTAGCACTTAGACCAGGGGCCAGCAACCTTAAACACTCAAAGAGCCATTTGGACCCATTTCCCACAGAAAAGAAAACACTGGGAGCCACAAAACCCTCCCTGTGCCTGACTATTCCTTGAGCGGCCGCAAAACTAGCATATGTAGTTGAATTCAATGTTCTGTTTTCTTCTGAAACTTTTCTTTTCTTGGATTTATCCATGGTTGGCCTACCTGGGTTGAAAAGCTCAATAAATCGAGTGCTAGCAGGTATCACACACTGACGGTTGTGACACATATTTTGAGTGACAGGGAGCTGCAGCAGAGGGGTGAAAGAGCCACATACGGCTCCAGAGCCGCAGGTTGCTGACCCCTGACTTAGACTTAAACTCCACTTCAGCCGTCTCTAAGCAGTTTATAGAATTAGCCTATTGCCCACAACAATCTGACCAGTGGTGGACTGCTGCTGGTTTGGACCGGTTCGGGCAAACCGGTATTTCTGATAATCAGCTGGCCCTGCCCACCCACCCCTGCTCTATCCTGTCCTATATTTCCTTCTTTCTGGCTCAGCTGATTCACGTGTCACAGCTGATTTCCGCGCCTCTGCTGTTCTACTTACCGGGGCTGCGTTAGAAGGTAAGCAGCTGAGCTTCAAATTGTTGTATTTTGAACGCTGCGCAAAAGCGTGTGAGCTGCGCGGTCGTATAAAGAGCACGCTCACAGAGCCGGTTATTAAACTGGTTGCAGTCCACCACTGAATCTGCCTCCTCATTTTACCGACCTCGTAAGGATAGAAGGCTGAGTCAACCTTGAGCCAGTCCGGATCCAACTGCCCAACTGATGACATTCAGCAATCAGCAAAATTAGCTGCAATACTGCATTCTAACCACTGTGCCAACATGGATCTTGAAATGCATTCAATTTTTTTTAAAAAAATAAAATAAATGAAAAAACGCACAGAGAGAGAGAGAGGCGCGCACACATATTTCCTTCCGATTAAACACTGGCAGCGATTGACTTTTTTTTTTTTGCTATGCTGCTGTGCGCTTACTCATCATTTCACAGCTGAAAGTCCCACTAATGATGATTCAGTCTGACCGGTCCATCACATCACGGTGAAATATAAGTACTTTTGAGTTTTAGTGTCCCGAAACTTGCAAAATAGAGTGTGTAATCAAAGCAGAACACTGACATTTTCTCAGTGTTATGCTCTGTCGCCGTACCTTATCATTCACGGCAATATCTCTCCAAGGCTTTTGCTCATGAGTGAAGGAAAGAACAGATTGCTTCAACATGCCATGCATTGATTAAATCTCTCCCTCTCCCTCTCCCTCTCCCTCTTCCTCTCTCTCTCTCTCTCTCTCTCTCTCTCTCTCACACACACACACACACACACACACACACACACACACACACACACACACACACAACACATACCATGCTTGCCTGTTTATGAATCTGGAAGGGTTTGTTGTGCACCAGCTATTTGTTTGAGTTTATTGGTTCCAATGAGGTGCCATTGGAAGCCTTGGAGTGACTTCAGCATTACAATATTGCCAGATGAATGATCTCAGGATGGAAGGCACCTCCAGAGGTTGTTGCAATCTATTTATTTATTTATTTATTTATTTATTTATTTATTTATTTATTTATTTATTTATTTATTTATTTATTTATTTATTTATTTATTTGATTTATATGCCGCCCTTCTCCGGAGACTCAGGGCGGCTTACAATGCTTTTAAGCAATAGACTTCATACTTTTGTATATACCTGCTTAGTATGGCTTTTTGCCCCCCCCCCCCAAGCGGTGTTCTATTTTATACAAAGTCACCTTATTGCCCCCACAAACCGGGTCGTCATTTTACCTACTTCGGAAGGATGGAAGGCTGAGTCAACCTTGAGCCTGGTGAGAATTGAACTCGCAGTAATTGCAGGCAGCTGGCAGCTAAACACTACTTTAACAGTAGTTTAGACTACTGCACCACTAGGCTCCTCCATCTACTTGCAAAGCAGATGGAGCTGCAGGCCAACCCAGATGGCACAAGGACTCACCTTTGCTTTTAAACCCAGTCCCACCTGTTGTCCTTATCAGTCTTTGTGCAAATGGAAAATTTTGGGAGCAGCAATTATCACATCAGGAGAGGAACTAGCCCACAGAATACAGACTTACAGAGTTGGAAGGGACTTTGGGCGTCTTCTAGTCAAACCCCCCGTTCAGGCAGGAAGCCCTATATCATTTGAGACAAATGGTTGTCCAATCTCTTCTTAAAAACTTCCAGTGTTGGAGCATTCACAATTTCTGGAGGCAAGTTGCTCCACTGATTAATTGTTCCCACTGTCAGGAAATTTCTCCTTAGTTCTAGGTTGCTTCTGTCTCCCCTAGTCCTTTTTATTAAACTAGACATACCCAGTTCCTGCAACCGTTCTTCATATGTTTTAGCCTCCAGTCCCCTAATCATACAGTATTTGTTGCTCTTCTCTGCACTCTTTCCAGAGTCTCAACGTCTTTTTTACATCGTTGCGACCAAAACTGGATGTAGTGTTCTAAGTGTGGCCTTACCAAGGCATTATAAAGTGGTATTAACACTTTATGTGATCTTGATTCTATCCCTCTGTTTATGCAGCCTAGAATTGACTTTTCTGGCAGCTGCAGCACACTGCTGGCTCATATTTAAGTGATTGTCCACTAAGACTCCAAGATCCCTCTCACAGTTATTACTATTGAGCGAGGTATCATCTACCTATGTTATAACCGTGCATTTGATTTTTTCTTGCCTAAAGATAGAACCTTACTGTTACGATGTCCATTTTTTGCCATTGTGTGAGATAGGTTGGATTTAAAAATAAAGACTGACTCTAAGCCACCTACTATTGGTCCTTGAAGGTCTAACATTTAACAACAATGTTACACTGCATTTCTTCAGAGAGAAACTCAGAGAGTGGTGACACAGAACACTAAATTGTAAGTCACTGAGATAGGTTTGCTCACTTTTTAACTATTGTGTCCAGTTGGCTAGTTTCATATACTCTGCAAACTTGCAAATACAGGCATGGAGGTGATACAGGCACATATGATTTAGGCAGTTGTGTTAGCTAGCTTAAGCCTTGCTCTGTTTCATGTCTGAACGGGTCATCTGACAGTGCCAGAGAGAACTTTTCAAATTTATTTATGCCTATACAAAAATCTTCCTGGCAAATAGATGGGGAAGAAATGGAGGTAATGACAGATTTTATTTTCCTAGGCTCCAAGATCACCGCAGATGGGGAGTGCAGCCAAGAAATTAAAAGACACTTGATCCTTGAGAGGAAAGCTATGGCAAATCTAGACAGCATTCTAAAAGGCAGAGACATCACCCTGCCAACAAAAGTATGTACTTTTGTTGGCAGGCTAAAAGTATAGTCAAGGCTATAGCTCTCCCAGTTGCAATGTATGGCTGTGAAAGTTGGACCACAAGAAAGGCTGAGCACCAAAAAATTGAGGCCTTTGAACTATAGTGCTGGAAAAGACTCCTGCGAGTCCCTTGGACTGCAAGGTGATCAAACCGGTCAGTCCTAGAGGAGATCATCCCTGATTGCTCTTTAGAAGGCCAGATCCTGAAGATGAAACTCAAATATTTTGGCCACCTAATGGGAAGGTGGGAACGGGAAGGACTCACTGGAGAAGATCCTAATGCTGGGAACGATTGAGGGCAAAAGAAGAAGGGGATGGCAGAGAACGAGGTGGCTGGATGGAGTCACTGAAGCAGTAGGCGTCAGTGGACTCCAGAGGATGGTAGAGGACAGGAAGGCCTGGAGGAACATTCTCCATGGGTTCGCGATGGGTCGGACACGATTTTGCAACTAACAACAACAACAATACAAAAATCAAACTTATATACTACTTGTGCAGGATCAAGAGGAAAACCTCAGTTAAAACTAAAGCTGCTCTGAATATTTGACAATTGTCATTTACCTTAAATAATTACTGAACACCTAATCTTTGTAACCTGATATTATGCAGGCTTTCTATAAATCTGGACCTTGGATAACAAAGAGGGGTAAAGCACCAGATCAGAGGTGGGTTTAAGCAGGTTCTGACCAGTTCTGGAGAACTGGTAGCAGAAATTTTGAGTAGTTCGGAGAACCGGTAGTAAAAATTCTGCCTGGCCCCACCCCCATCTATTCTCTGCCTCTCGAGTCCCAGCTGATTGGGAGGAAATGAGGATTTTGCAGTAACCTTCCCGTGGAGTGTCGTGAGAATGGAGATTTTACAGTATCCTTCCCCAGCCACACCCACCAAGCCACGCCCACAGAACCGGTAGTAAAAAAATTCGAAACCCACCATTGCACCAAATCCGCTTGTCATCCCAACTCAGTGCAATAATTAGTTTTATTTGCATTTCCAAAGTGACATATGCACCTTTTCTAATACTAACTTTTTCTACAAGAAACAAAATAATGCCGTAGATAGAAAGATAAGGAACTCTATTAATCTGGACAGAAATCAATGCTTAGATATTTCCAAGAAGTCTTTGCTGTAATATAAGCGACAACAATGAACTTCATTCCTTCAATCCATCATTCTCACTTAGAAAAGTTCATTAAAAATCTGCATGTATTTGGGAAAGCTGGAGAAAACCCAGTATCACTTGGAGAAAGTTGAGCTAAAAGAACTATACTCGGTTTAAAGTCGCTCAATGAAGCATACTGTAGATCTATCCATTTCCATGATGGCAGACATGTAAATGAGTTGGGTAACTTACAAGCGGAGTAAATAAGTATGTGGCAAAATAAATAAAGGGGAAAAAAAAAAAACCCGGTATCACTTCAACTGTGATCTATGATTCCGACACAGCATGAATCTTCATTGTTTAGCACACTTTTCCGGATTTCGGCCTCTCTGCAGTCATAAAACTGAATCTGGATGTATCCTTGTTCATATGGAAATTAGACCTTCATCTTTATGCAAGCTTTATCAAAACAAGCACATGACAACAGACACTAAATGTGGGGGCCACTGGGTTTGTTTTTTGTTTTCATGAATTTGTTTCTCTGATAATCATACATTCCTCTAACCACAATAAAATACCTTATGCTACCAGACTTCAAATTTTGGGCTTAGACAATTTAGAACTATGCTGACTTCAGTCTGACCTAAGCATAGTACATAAAATTATCTGCCACAATGTCCTTCCTGTCAATGACTACTTCAGCTTCAAGCACAACAATACACGAGCAAATAATAGATACAAACTCAAGGTAAACTGCTCCAAACTCAATTGCAGAAAATACGACTTCAGTAACAGAGTGGTCAATGCCTGGAATGCACTACCTGACTCTGTGGTTTCTTCCCCAAACCCCCAAAACTTTAACCTCAAACTGTCTACTGTTGACCTCACCCCATTCCTAAGAGGTCTGTAAGGGGCGTGCATAAGTGCACCAGCGTGCCTCCCATCCCTGTCCTAATATTCCTTTTTACTTATTCTTTTCATGTATTCAAATTATGTTTATACTTTTACCTGTTATCTTATATATGCTTGACAAATAAATAAATAGATTGAAATTTAGTATGATCCTTCCTTCTTTCCTTCCTTCCTTCCTTCCTTCCTTCCTTCCTTCCTTCCTTCCTTCCTTCCTTCCTTCCTTCCTTCCTTTTCCCTCTTTCCTCTTTCTTTCTTTCCTTCCTTCCTTCTTTCTCTTTCTTTCTCTCTCTCTCTCTTTCTTTCTTTCTCAACAAATAGAAAAGCAAAATATTTTTTTGATCCATTAAAACAGAAATGTGGAAAAAATGCTATTTGTTTAAGTAACTTTTACCCTACTAGTATCTGCTTGCCTCTGTTCATTTGCAGTTGAATGAAGATAAACATAATAAATATCAGCTGACCTCCAACGTTATACAAAATCATTACGAGTACCCCTGTAATTATCAGAGGCATTTGAGACGCTTTAAAACAAATGAATTCTGCTGACTTTTTAACAAACACCCCAAAAATAAAAAAAAAATAAAAAATTCAACAGCGTGCATCAGGTTTCTTTGCTTTTGTAAGCAGAATTGAAAATACTGAGGCTTTCAAATTTTAGAGCTCAATCCCCCAATAGCTTTATAAAAAGCAATTGGTGTCACCAAGAGACCAAAAGTCAATTACACACCTACTCAACTAACTGCAGATATGAAGCTCTTTAGGATTTCCTGTTATGCACAATGCAGTAAGTTGCTTAACGTTACACTATAAAATTAATGTGGCCAATTATTAGAGGCCTCTGGCGTAACCTTCCAGGAACTTTATGGATTGTTTGAACCATCTTCCCCCTTCAAAAATCATGATAACAATGAATATTCCAGACCGTACAGGAAAGCAACTAATTGGGATTCAAAACTTCAACTTCAGGATCCTTAAAGGGTTGCATACAATCAATGGACACATCTGTTAAACCAGGGAGGAACACATATATGATTCTAAAAAGTACAATAGTGGCCAAAATTGTGGAAACTCTTTGGGAAAAGTGTATTTTCTAAAACTAGCTAATAACACCTCTTTTTTTGGAGAGTAGTACCGTAAAATTATATATCAATGGAAATATAATTTAATCAAGAATGTAATGCAATAACGTTTATGAAGGATTTGCTATTAGAATAGCAGTTACAATATAAAGAAGAAAAGTGAAACACGTAAAAAAAAATGAGATATACAAAAATTATCACCATAGAAAAATGAGATATACAAAAATTATTACCATGTCAGTTAATACTTATTTGGGTAACCTTTAGCATGAATTATGGCCTTTTCCCAGTTGCAATGGATGGCTGTGAAAGTTGGACCATAAGGAAGGCTGAGCGTCAAAGAATTGAGGCCTTTGAACTATGGTGCTGGAGAAGACTCCTGCAAGTCCCTTGGACTGCAAGACAATCAAATTGGTCAGTCCTAGAGAAGATCAAGCCTGATTCTCTTTAGAAGGCCAGATCCTGAAGATGAAACTCAAATACTTTGGCCACCTAATGAAAAGGAAGGACTCACTGGAGAAGAGCCTAATGTTGGGAAAAATTGAGGTTCAGACTGGTTCTATAGAACCGGTGGGAGGCTCCACCCACTGACCCAGACGTCATCATAAGTGATCTGTGCATGCGCAGAAGAGCATGTGTGCGAGTGAGCAAAGTGAGAGCATGTGCACGGACATGATGAGAACCCAGGGATGAAACCCAGCAGGTTCTGACAGGTTCTGGAGAATCGGTAGCGGAAATTTTGAGTATTTCGGAGAACCGGCAAATGCCACCTCTGGCTGGTCCCAGAGTGGGGAGGGAAAGGGGATTTTGCAGTATCCTTCCCCTGCCACACCCACCAAGCCATGCCCACCAAGCCACACCCTGCCCACCAAGCCATGCCCACAGAACCGACAGTAAAAAAAATGGGATTTCACCACTGTGCAAACCGGTAATAAAGGTAATTAGAATCCACCCTGGTCTAGATCCATATCTAGACCTATTGCATTTTAGAGCAAATGTGACTCCTATTCTCTGAAAAGAAACAGTTCTCAAACAAACCAGGACAAATGTTGTGTAATGGTATTTGAGTATGGAAAGATTTTCAAGTTGAACATTCTTAAATCCAATATTTGGTTTGGCTACTTTGTAAGTTGTTGTTTTGCTTGGATGTTTTCCTTCAAATCAGAGCCAGCAATGTAACTGACAGGCTTCATCCCTGCTGTTTTTTAGGCAATGGAAAATAAGGAAAGAAGATTTTTTTAAAAAAATATAAAAGGAAGCCCATATAATTTTTGCATTGTTTGGAGGTAAATACTTCTGCAAGTATCCAGTCACCGATTCTTTTGAGTCTGCTAAAACTCTGTTTAAGGAAGATTCTGGATAGCCAATACTAAATATTATGAACTGATTAAAGCTTCCATCAGCTGTCTGCCTGCAAGCTGTAAAAGTTTACTGCTTAGAACTTTGGTGTAAGGAAGACAAAATTCATAGGTTGTACGTGCTTTTTATAACAATTGCAAAAGTTCATTGCGTGCCCTTGTTTTATACAAGCATTGCTGAATATGCTAGGGTTTTTTTTGTTTTGTTTTAAAGGTTGTAAGCTCTAAAATGCAATAAGAAAAAAAAAATAGCTACATTATTTGAAGGTTAATGCGTACACTCTGTGATACTTTAATGTGGAGTTTGGAGGGTGCATGCAGAAAAAAAAAATCACTTGCAGAAGTGATCATGCTTTTCATTTGCAGAGCATCAAATGATGACATCTGATGATAAATGAAGAAGTATATACAGTAGCAAGAAAACAAAAAGGCTTCGCACCATTACCCCAAAGAACTTCTTGTCAGTCATATCCTGAATGAAGTGAATCACAGAAAGAGTAGGAGGGAAAAAAGATTTAAATGTTTAAATATTTTTCCTCTTAAAAATATTATTTGTGTAGCAGAGTGATGGCGTTTGGGGAAAAACTGTTCTTGTGTCTAGTTGTTCTGTGTGCAGGGCTCTATAGCGTTGTTTTGAGGATAGGAGTTGAAACAGTTAATGTCCAGGATGCGAGGGGTCTGTAAATATTTTCACAGCCTTTTTTTTTGACTTGTGCGGTAGACAGGTCTGCAATGGAAGGCAGGGTGGTAGCCATTGTTTTTTCTGCAGTTCTAATTCTCCTCTGAAGTCTGTATCTGTCTTGTTGGGTTGCAGAACCAAACCAGACAGTTATAGAGGTGCAGATGACAGACTCAATAATTCCTCTGTAGATAGTTGCAGCCAAGGCTTGCACACCCCAACACCTTTTCAGGCCCCATCTAGTGGCTGGAGAAACAAATACCAAGTATATTGTTTGAAGCTGAGCCCCCACCCCATTACCCATCAGCCCACACTCTCAAACCGGGTGCAGTCTGGGAATCCAGACTCCATTTCCTTTAGCATTTGGAGAAGGCAGAAGCACAAAGAAGAATCCATCTTAATCTGTGGCACATGGTCATCCAAGGACAAACCCACATCCCGCACACAGAGCATCGCTGGTGAGATTTAAATTACTTGTATTTATTAATCGTTATGTTCAGCAGTAACTCAATAGTGTCTATCTTGTATTTGGTTCTTATTGTATGTATCCCTATTTTCCCCAGTTTCACCATATCCTGTTCTTTCAATAAAGCATTCAGATCTACGCACACGGCCTGTTTTATTGGAGAATAAGCAGGTTTAGCTGCCTGTCGAGCTGCACACAGACTAACATGTAGTAAAGACAGAACATTCCTATATATATAGAATGCCATGTTTGTATCTCAAGAAAGCTAATGCAAAAATGAGCCAACCGCACGCTGCATATTTTACTTTTCAGTCCTTCACTTTTAGGATAGTTATTTAGCTCCTTTCTTGTGTCCTTAATTCCGCTGACTGCTGTTAGCCTACCCTATTCATCCAGCATACTTTTTCTGACCTTGCTGTCTAAAGATTGCCTTTAAAATGGCAAACAAAATAATGGGACACCCGGGCAGAGCATGTCACCTTTGACTTATGTGTTGCCAAAAAGCAAACAAATGAAAGACTTTAGGCGACAGCTAAAATGTGCAACATCAAATTTGTCATGAACATTTTTAACGTGGATAATTTAATTAATTGCCTACAAACATCATTAATCCAGAACTGCAGTCTTGTTTGAAGGGCTTCCCAACTATCTTTAACTTCCAATTAAAGAGCTCCAATTATTGTGTTTTTTCACTGGGAGTTGCTGCAGCCTCTAATCCAGGAGTGAAATCCAGTCGAACCGGTAGTGATAAAAACTACCAGTTCAGTAGAACTGGTAGTTAAAAAGCTACCAGTTCAGATGAATCGTAGTTTAAAAAAAGCTTCCGGTTCATTCGAACCGGTACTTCCAATGATCAGCTGTGCCACACGGTTTATATTCACTAGAAAGCAGGAAATTCTGCTTTCTAGCAAAGCTAAATCACGTGGCACAGCTGCCCTGCTAGCTGTTCTACTTACCTTGTGCGCGCAGAGCATGATTTTTGTGTGTGCTGTGCATGTGCATGCACAGCTTGCTTTTGGCATGCACTGTACATGTCTGCATGTAAAGCGCTCTTGGTGCGCACCGTGCATGTGGTGGTAATCTACGGAGGATTTTACCACTGCCCTAATCATTTTGGGATGTCCATTTTTGCATGCCTTCGAGCCCTATACCATCCTTTCTAAGGTGCGTTGACCTGGTAATTACTTTATTTATAAACAGAGACCTTTACCAAACCACTAAAGATCAAGTAGAATAAATTAATAGCAATAACCATAGCACTTAGTCTTATATACCTCTCCATAGTGTTTTACAGCACTCTCTAAGCAGTTTACAGAGTCAGCATTTTGTCCCCCAACAATCTGGCACTTCAGTTTACCAAGCTCGGAAAGGCCGAGTCAACCTTAAGCCCTGTCAGGATCGAACTGCAGGCTGTGGGCAGAGTCAGCCTGCAATACTGCATTCCAACGACTCCACCACCAAGGCTCTTCTATGAAAACACACAGAATTGTTCAATGTGTATGTATAAATCCTAGCAGTTTAAAAAAGAAGTGATGATAATCAATAAAGTTATAACTGACATTAAATCCGAAATGATGGATGGCTGATTCAGCCTGGAGCAAGTTTAAACCATTGACTTTTGATGACAATTGAAATGGAGCAGAACCTAGTGATTTACTTAGAAATGACTGTGGAAATTTCTGTCAGTAAGAATTGTGCACTCTGACTTGGGGTAGGTATACTCCAATATGGTCTCACAGTAGATTTTTATAAACAGATTTATACCGATGGTTCTATTTTCAATTCTTTTCTGATGGTTTTGTGCATATATTCCTTCTTAATGTTTCATTCATGCTGGCTGATTGTTCTCTTCATGACACAACCCAGAAAAGTGATTGAGAGCAAATAGAAGAGATGGGGTCTTTTTGTATGTAGTATTGTGGGGGATGGCTATGGTTAGAAGAATATGGATCTGCATCCAGTTTTGGTCACCACGATGTAAAAAAGATGTGGAGACTCTAGAAAGAGTGCAGAGAAGAGCAACAAAGATGATTAGGGGACTGGAGGCTAAAACATATGAAGAACAGTTGCAGGAACTGGGTATGTCTAGTTTAATTAAAAGAAGGACTAGAGGAGACATGATAGCAGTGCTCCAATATCTCAGGGGCTGCCCCAAAGAAGAGTGAGTCAAGCTATTCTCCAAAGCACCTGAGGGAAGGACAAAAAGCAATGGGTGGAAACCAATCAAGGAGAGAAGCAACTTAGAACTAAGGAGAAATTTCCTGACAGTTAGAACAATTAATCAGTGCAACAACTTTCCTCCAGAAGTTGTGAATGCTCCAACACTGGAAGTTTTTAAGAAGCGACTGGATAATCATTTGTCTGAAATGGTGTAGGGTTTCCTGCCTGAGTAGGGGGTTGGACTAGAAGACCTCCAAGGTCCTTTCCAACTCTGTTATTCTAATTCTAATCTAACCACTGTCCATGGAAAGTTGAATGAAAGGAATCAAAGATGGCTCCCCAATGTTGGAATTCTTCAGTCAGAATTTTGCACAGGGTGAACACTGAGCTTGTCAGCTGAAAAGTTGACAGCCTGGGTTCAAGATCTGAGTTCCACACAATAGGGTAAACTACCATAACTTGCACCAGTTCCTGCCCACCCAGCAGTTGAAAAGCATGCAAATGCAAGTAGATTAATAAGTACCACTTTGGTGGGAAGGGAACAGCATTCATGCTGACCACATGGCCACAGAAATTGTGTACAGACAATCCTTGGCTCCCGCAGCCAAGAAACAGATATTAACAATACACCCTAACCTGTACTTACTACAAGAAGGAAGGTTTGTGCAGATAAAGCAATGAATAAACATGTACAAGAATTGCAAAACAGGAATCTATTTGATCAGATCAAATGAAAATATTAGCTATAAAGCTAACTGTGTTATTAAAAAAAATTCAGGCAAATATATTTTTGTTTTGCAGATAAGCACATGAGCACAAAGTCTTTTAAAATCTCATACTTCATTTCTTTGACACAAAATGAAGGCAAAATTAGGTTAATTGTGAAATGTGCTACAGATTGCATATGTTGTAACAATCTTTTAAAATTACAGATAATTTGACCAATATTATTTGACACAATATACTGTAGTTCTCGTAAGTATTATTTGATTTAAATATTGTACCTAGAAAAACAAGGAAGTTTTCTAATATCACAGAAACCTTAAGGGCTAGCATACTTCCATTTCAAGTGACCAGCCCCTTCACAAAGTAAATCCAATCAAGATGTCAGCACTTCAACCTGCATTTACTCTAGTGCTGACATAAGAAGGAGAAGCGAAGGCATCTGGAAAGGGACGTTTGAGTTTTCACCTAATTATTTTCCCTGGATATAATATCCCCTAGGAGATGAGATGGGAAGGGGGAATTCCTTTGAGCTGGAGTAGATTAGGGGTAGAATGACTTGGAAGATGGCCAATGAGTGCAGGGGAGTGGGGAATGGAAAGGGAGGGTTTTGGGGCTGGAAGTCAGTGTTGGCTTCGTTTGGAGTCAGGTTAGAATGTTGTGCTTAATAAATAGGAGTTTTTTCTTCAAAGACTTTGTTTGAAATGCAATTTATTCAAGACGACCTCGAAACTTGACACAACATTTATTTTACTTTTTTATTTGAAATATTACAATATATCAGTGGTGAAATCCAAATTTTTTTACTACCAGTTCTGTGGGCGTGGCTTGGTGGGTGTGGTGTGGCTTGGTGGACATGGCAGGGGAAGGATACTGCAAAATCTCCATTCCCACACCACTCCTGGGGGAAGGATATTGCAAAAACTCCATTCCCACCCCACTCTGGGGCCAGCCAGAGGTGGTATTTCCCAGTTCTCTGAAGCACTCAAAATTTCCACTACCGGTTCTTCAGAACCTCTCAGAACCTGCTGGATTTCACCCCTGCAATATATTGGGTATTTTGACACCCAATATTCTCTTTCTCTTTCTCCCTCTTGCTCTCTCGCTCTCTCACACACATAGAGAATTAGAAAAAAGTTTTGGAGAACAGAAAAGTTGCATATATCCACTCAAGCAAATATAACAGTATAAATGTGGAAATTATTAAATAAATAACTAAAAGTAAATATGTAGCACAAGTGGGCCTTTTTATCACATGGCAAAACGACGAATCTTCATTGCAAAGAAGTAATATTGAAAGTAGTAGGGTATTTGTCTGTTATTTGAACTCTTCTCCAGTTTAGAAAGCAACATGGCAATTCTTCATCATCTGAAATAATAGACTGCTCTCAAAGCCTGCCTTCTAATCTCCTTTAAGTGTCAAACAGATTTGACGAATAGCATTAATTATGTTGAGACAATGCTATCAGTCCAAGGTTGAGCTCTTATTGTCTGCATGTGTCTTCTCTATGCTCCCCATACTACTTTTTTTTAGGAGAAAAAAAAAATAAGTGGACTATGATAAGCTTCTGCCTTACAAAGTAACACACATGTAAATATCAATGTTGTCATTAGGTGTATCCATCAAGGTTATTTTCCTGCTGATCACAGCTTTATAGGCTGCAATAAAATATACACAACCAGTTAGAATATAGGCATCTGCTGTAAATATTGATTATTGGGCAGAAATGTATCTGCCTGTTTTTGAATTTACAATCCCCCATGAAATCCTACACAGTTTATCTCTAAGCACTGATTAAATATCCAAGAGCTTAGTTAGAACATACAGTAGTATATTGTATGTGTTCTATAGTTTCAGTACCAACCAGTCACTGTAACTTGAGCAGAACATGAGTTAAACAGGGCCAGAACGGGTAAATGTTTAGATGGATGACATCCAGATAATTCAATTAATTATTATCAAACATCAAGTTGAGTTTCATCCAACTCCAGATTTTTATTTTTATTTTTTTTTCTCCATTCCATTCCAGGATGACTTGGAAGTGGAAACATCCTGTGGAGTAAACAGTGCGAGATGAATGTATCTACTGAGAATCTTTACTTATTCTCAGCAAAAGAGCAGGAGAACATACTTGCACACTTGCCAGAGCAAGTGAATGTCTTAGGTGTGATGTGGATTTAATTCTCAGCTATCTACCTTAACTTTTCACTGTATCTTCAAACCGTTCTATTATCTTTCTCTTCTCAGCTTCTCTCTAGTTGCTTTAGGATAAGTAAACATTTCTAGACTTGTGTCTAGCAAGGAAGACTGACTCTGCCAGGAACCAAGCTAGGAGATGCATCATTGAAAGGTGACCAATCTTCTGATGGTGTAAGAACTTGCGAAGTTTCAACATTGTACTGCGTAAGACTTCTCTTACATACCTACATTCTCCATAGACAGCTTCCTGACAAGTGCTACAATTGATTATTCTTTTCTTCCTGTGGAGAATCTGACCAGGCAACAGTCCCCATTGACATTATTTCTGTCCTCTTCTACAACCCAACATTTCAACCCAAAGTGAGAGGGACTTGAAGACAACAGAAGGGTCTTCAAAAACCATTGATCTATGAAGGTGTTTCCATAGCTTGGGAGTTGGTAGCATGACTATAGAATGCAGCTGGAGTTACTGTGGCAAAGATGGATGAAATCTGCCCATTTTGGAAACTGAAGCAAGTAGAAGCAGGAACAAGAACATTACGCTATCGCATCTCCCCTATTATGGCCCGAGATGCGTGGCTTATTATGGTTCTTGTGACAATACTGGTTTAGACTCTAAGAAACTTTAAAAAAAAAACCCACTATGATCTGTGAATGGAATAGGTATCTGGAGGAGCCATTTCAGATCAGAGAATATGATCTATCTGTTCTAAATAGCAACATCATCCACCCAACCAAATGGATTGATATTAAAAAAAAAAAAAAACCTAACAGCTTTTCTACAAGACTTCAGCCATTTTATATGTTCCAAGTGTGGGAAGAAATATCCATCTGGTTCAGTTCTAAGCCGGGAGAAAGAGACTGGAAACATGGAGGCTGATTGGAAAGAAGGTTTAACGATGAACAGAACCATCCAAGCACATGGTTCTGGTGCAGCTGACCAAATGGTGTTAAGAGTGGGTGGCGTTTATACCTTCTTTTGGGCTTTTCACTTGAGCTTCCTGTTCCTGTGCAAGAACACGTATTCTATTAGCCGTTGTCAGATTCCTATGAGGTCATGCAGAGGTTATGTAGGGGTCATAGTTGGCTCTATAGGCAAAATAAGAAATGCAAATCCTTAGCTTGTCTGAGCTAAGTTTGGTTGAAGTTTGGAGTGCTCTGAAAGGGTGTTGGGCAATTCCTATTGTGGCTTAATGGCTTTTGTTCTGTTTTGGATCTTGAGTGAGGGCTAATCCCATCATTTTGCCTTTGTCCAGACTTTGCTGCAGGGAGTTACAAAATATCCTGTCTTGAATGAATTTCTGCCTGCAGTATTTGCTTTGCCTATGAATAGAGCTATATAGTTCTCAATAAGCTCTTTATCCTTTAAGTGCTGACATTTGCTGTGAGCTATTAAGGAAGAGTTTCTCCATTTCTATTAAGGAAGAGTTTCTCCAGAATATAATATTCTGCCTTTTTTTTTAATATTCCTCAAAATATTTCATTCTTCTAGGAAGGGGATAGGTATTGACTTTCTACACAAACATCATCCTGAAACATTTGAAACATTTGAAGTTGAAACAGTTGAAACATTTAGGGATAGTTCAGCATTTAAATACACACACACACACACACACACACACACAAACATAAACACACAAACATTGTAGCTGCTGGAATAATTGCAAAGCATGAATAACAACAGCTATAAAGAAAAAAAAAAACACACGTAGAAGCTTGATGTGTGTAACCATCCATGGAATAACTTAAAATACTGCAACAGTGTTCTTATTATGCTAACATTTTACATTATGCAAAGTAATACATAAATACAGAATAATTTCAGCCCTCTTCAGCATTTACTCTCTAATGTTTTATATAATGATTTTTCAGAAGTCTCCCACCTCCTTCCTGTTCTCACATACTTATCTGTTAAACTGAAGAATGTGACTTGAATGCTTTGGGAAATCAAATACTCCTCTCGGCCTCCTTCATTTTTTAACTAACTGCTGCCTTTTAGACACACTAGCTCACCCATACAACCATTTCAGAATTACTATATTTTAGAGTCATTAGGATAATGAGATAAATGTTTAATTGCAGAAAGGAATGCGCAGGAAGAGGAACCCACACAGAGGCCCTAGGCACACAGGGATTTGAACGTGAGTTAATTCCAACCTCGAACAATCAGCTTCTTCTGATGGATGTGGCCATTGACTAAAAGATGAATAGCAAGAAAGAGAGGGGATTAGAAACCCTACTTCTTTGGAATCCTTATGCCCTTATCTTTAGAATTCCCATGACAGTTTGCTTGTCTTGTGACAGACGAATGCCAACTGTTATGTATATAGTTTTGGTGGGAAAGTTTGAATGTAATTGCTCTCAGCTGATTGGCTGATTGCCAGGACTGTAAGGTATATAAAGGGAGCTGTTTCCCTGGGTCAGTTGCTGGATTCACACCAGGAAGTAAAGAGCTGTTGTTATTTACTACCTGGCTTCTGTGTCCTCATTCACCCTACTTAACACCAACCCGTCTTAAATCTAAGGTTTACAAGACAACCATCTGCCCTGTTGCACTGTATGGCACTGAATGCTGGACAGCAACAACAGGGACCGGAAGCAGGGGTGGGCTGCTATGGGTTCATCCGGGTTCGGGAGAACCCGTAGCTAACATTATGGCTGGATTGGAGAACCTCCAAATCCCTGGCTGGCCCCACCCACCCCATCCTGCCCCTCCCAGGAGTCTCCACGCAGCCTGTTTTGGATATGAGGTAAGGTCAGAGCCCGCATGGAGGCTTGGGGAGAGGAAAAAATGGGCCTCCGAGAAGTTCTGGAAGTCCAAAAACAGGCATGTTTCCAGGCTCCGGAGGGCCTCCAGAGCCTGAGGGAAGCAGTTTTCGCACCAATTATAGAGAAGATGAGAGAAGGCCGACTCTGCTGCAATGGACACGTCCAGAGAGCAGCACCTTCCGCCGTTGGTAAGACTGTCTACTAACTACAAGTCAATGGCCGGCGACCTCGCAGGCATCCAAACCAGAGATGGCAAGACACCATCAACAAAAATATGCAAGCCAGGGGCCTGCACC
The DNA here is from genome assembly GCF_059756535.1 of Pantherophis guttatus. Lineage (NCBI taxonomy): Eukaryota > Metazoa > Chordata > Lepidosauria > Squamata > Colubridae > Pantherophis > Pantherophis guttatus. The sequence continues at coordinate 121,538,153 of NC_142067.1, read as the reverse complement.
CTGAAGACACAGCTGACTGCGTAAAGTAGCGTTCAATGATCTGAAAAGTGGACCCTGCACGTGCAGGAATACACTAGGAAAAAGGAGGAGGAGGAGGAGGAAGAGGAGGAGGAGAAGGAAGAGAAGAAAAAGAAGGAGAAGAAGGAGAGGGAGAAGCAGAAGGAGAAGCAGAAGGAGAGGGAGAGGGAAGGGAGAGGGAGAAGGAGGAGGAGGAGGAGGAGGAGGAGGAGGAGGAGGAGGAGGAGGAGGAGGAGGAGGAGGAGAAGAAGAAGAAGAAGAAGAAGAAGAAGAAGAAGAAGAAGAAGAAGAAGAAGAAGAAGAAGAAGAAGAAGAAGAAGAAGAAGAAGGAGAAAGAAGTAGTTTGCTTGTGTTTGCATTGCCAAATGTTACTTTTGAGCGCAATCAGCGCTATAGGATCATGCATCCTCTAAAAATTTTGAGCTACTCCACATGAATTTTATGAGAGTTTTATGAATTTTGTGACAATTGTTAGGGGTTTTATAAGAATGTTTTTTTTTCAATTTTGTGAGGTTTATGGGAGCCAGTTCGGTCTCCCATAAAACACCAGGCTAGAAAGCAGGAACGTGTGAGTTCTAGTCCTGATGAAACCCAGCTGGGTGACTTTGGGCCAACCACTCTTTCCCAGCCCAACTCACCTCGCAGTGCCCAGGATCCACGTTGATAGCTGGAGGGGGTGGGTAATTTAACAATCAGTGCAAACTGGCTGAATCCCACCACTGCCTTTAAGGAAATTTCAAACTAGGGGTAACAAAATAATTCAAGATTAAAGTCTCAGGGTTTATCCATCCATTTTAAGTGGGTTGCCAGAACTTTGCACTTATTATATACTAACTAGGCACATATTTTTACATGGGTAATAAATAATACCTGCAGCCATTAATTCCTCAAAATGTGCTTTGGAAGTATGAATTATGCTGCATATTTAAGAAGTGAAAGAAGGAACTAGCACAGTCAGATCTGCCTAGTAACCATCTAGTATGAAAGAAAACAGCAAGGAACAATTGCCTCTCAGTTCATATTAATAAAACGTATTAAAATCGGTTGCAGAGTTTTGACAAGTATCTTACTGTCAAATGTGGAACCTACCTAAAGACAATTCATAGACATTAAATTCTGGGTTCTTCAGCATAACAGAGATGATCAGGGCCAGCTTGTGTTTGGATTTGCTTATATAGTAGTTCCCCGCAAATTTATTAGCATGAGAATCCTCTTATATATTCACATTGTGTGGCCTCTCATCATCAACATCACCAATGAAATGATTCACCAAAAGCCTACAGAGAAACCAAACCCAATGCATCATTTTTATTTATTTATTTATTTATTTATTTTACAGAGAAGGCATTCTGGACAGTCCTCTCCATTGGCCATGTTCAGCCAGGTCCAGGCCAAACTATCTAACCAAATGAAATTCACTGGTGAAAAAAGTAAGGTTCTACATTTAGGCAAGAAAAACAAAATGCAGAGGTACAGTATAGGTCAGTGATGGCTAACCTTTTTGCCATTGTGTGCCAAAAGCAGGGGGAGTGCAGTGGGGTCGCACCCATGCGTGCCCACACCCATAATTCAGTGTGCCCCGCCCCCCACGTATGCACGTGCAACACCCCTGCGCTGTCTCCACTTTTGGCACGTGATGGCAAGGTAGACCCAGTAGGCCTGTTTTTCACCCTCCCCAGGCTCCAGGCGCTTTCTTGGAGCCTGGGGAGGGCAAAAACAGCCTTCCCCATCCCTCCGGAGGCTGGAAACGGCCCATTTGCCAACTTCCGGTGGGACTGGAAGGGCCATTTTCTGCCCTCCCCAGGCTCCAGAGCCTTTCTAGGATCCTGCGGAGGGCAAAAAGGGCCTTCCCAACCTCCCTGGAGGCCCTCTGGAGGCTGGAAATAGCCTGTTTCCTGACTTCAGTGGGCCCGGAA
>NC_142067.1:121446219-121531219 GCF_059756535.1 Pantherophis guttatus | reverse complement strand
TCACAATTTGACAGAATTATTGTTGCTATTGTTTTGGAAAAGGGAAAGAAGAGGTGGAAAAAGAGGATTAACAGAATAACAGAATAGGAAGGAACCTTGGAAGTCAACCCACTGCTCAGGCAAGAAACCCTATACCCGTGATGGTGAACAGATGGCACGCGTGCTTGAAGTGACACACAGGCACACCAGCTGTCGCCCGTTGCTCTTCCGGGTTTTGGCGCACCAGCCTGCATGCATGGCAGAAACCGGAAGATCAGGTGACTGGTGCACATGCGCATGCTCGAAACAGGAAGCTCAACTTCCCGGCACGCGCATGCGCACCGGGGAACTGGTCTTCTGGTTTCCAATGCTCCCACATGTGCGTGACGGTGAATTGCTTTTCTGGTTTCCGGTGCTCCCCTTCTCGCACATGCTCCCATTTCAGCACTCGGTGCTGAAAAGGTTTGCCAACACTGTCCTATACTATTTCAGAGGAATGGTTGTCCAATCTCTTCTTAAAAACTTCCAGTGTTGGAGCATCCACAACTTCTGGCGGCAGATTGTTCCACTGATTCATTGTTCTAACTGTCAGGGAGATTCAGAAGGAAGAAATTATTTTGCTTATCAAGACCACATGCTGATTCAACTCCATTTTTTTGCTGATTTTTCAACTGCTTTTTCTAAATGGAGTGCTGTCAGAGATATCAAACAATATCACTACCAGGCATTTTTTCAAACGGAACCGACATGAACAAAGTTAAACATATAATGTGGAGATGCCCTGAGCCCATCCAAGTCCAAAGATGGAATCTTCTTAGAACTGGATAGCTCAAAAATCTAGAACCACCTAGAACCAAGTTACAATGGCTTTATGGCCAATTCTAGCACTTATGAATATCGCAGTGTCCCCAGGGCCACATGATCAAAATTCAAGTCCTTGGCAATCAGCCTGAATTTATCACATTTGCCATGTCCTAGGGTCACACTATCACCATCTGCCACTTTCCAACAAGCAAAATCAATGAAGGAAGCCAGATTTCCTTAGCAACTGTGGTAAAAAAAAATCATAAAATTGTGTACAAGTCAATTAATGACTACATTACTTAGCAACAGACATCCTGACCCCAACTGTGGTCAGGAGTTGAGGCCTACACGCAAACAAGCAAATATAAAGTCTTCCTCATTCTCAGTTTCAGATTCTTCAACTGGCATCATCGTTTCTGACAGGCCTCTAGCTTCGAATCATTAAATCTTCCTAGAAATCTGGATTTGGCCCTTCAATCTGCCTCTTAGCCTAGAAGTCAGATCCAGTCTAGAAGAAGTCAATATAACTGCAAGGAATTACTTTTCTTTCTTTTTTTCCCCTCAGCATTCCCTTAAATTGTGTGATGGCTTATTGAATGGTTTTGTTGTGTTGTTTTACCTCATAAACCACCAAAAGTCCTTTGGGATAGACGTGGTATAGAAAAGCAATAAAGGAAGCTTTGGAGACTGTATCACTGGGGAAAACAGCACAAATCTGCAAGCTTTTATACTTCTCACACACATTGGTACATACATGTCTTGTGTATGTTGTGGTTTCTAATTTATAATTACCCAGCAACAGGCTACAGTGTATATTCCTATGAACCTACATATTCCTCTTTAACAAGATTGTTAAAGACTTTTATACTTCAAACACAAAAAGGCTGATATTATTTTGATAAGAGCAAGAAGATATTCTATGCAACGAAAATGATATTGCTAGCAATGCATAAACTAAAAGATGTAAGCATTAATACATATATTTAGAAATACGGCTATGGAGAACACTTACTCTTTTTCCCCAAAAATAAGACCCAACCAGAAAATAAGTCTTAGCATGATTTTTCAGGATGCTCGTAATATAAGCCCTACCCCAAAAATAAGCCCCAATTAAGATTGTCAACCAGACGGAGGCGTTTAGTACTGTATTTTCCCCAAAATAAGACCTAACCAGAAAATAAGGCATAATTCGTCTTTTGGAGTAAAAATTAATCTAAGACCCAGTCTTATTTTGCGGAAAGCATGGTATTTTACTCAACAAAGCTGTTATAGTCAATAAAATGTAAATGATCAATATTTATCCCTTTATGAACCATTTAAATTTTATATTAGCTATACTTGTCCTAAATTTTATTAAATCTCTTTTGACGTTTTGAAAATTAATCTATCTATAAACCCGTTCCAAGTTAAGAGCAGAAACTATTTAAAAATCAGAGACAAAGATTTTAAATTCCATTAAAACATAATAAAATAAGGTTGTGCTTCTTTAAAATGTTGCTGAAGCCCTAAACTCCATGTAGATTTTCCCCCAAGATCATTTAAAAAGGTAACTTTAGGGAAAAACCCAACAGGATATTTAATCCATTCTTTCTTTTTGACTGATGTGTTTGTTTTGTGTGTGTGTGTGTGTGTGTGAGAGGGAGTAGAATTTGTGTGTGTTTGTGTGTTTCAGAGAAAGAAAGAAGTATAGATTCCCTCAAACTGATTTTGGATTGCTAAATTTTTTAATATGGCAATAAATTCAGATTCTACATAATACCACAAACATTTTTTTTAAAAAAACTGTTTCTTTCAAATCACCATCAAGCTTATGAAAGTTCCTCATTCATACAGAAATATAAAATATTTTAGTCCAAACAGGAATTAGTGTGGCCAAGAAACCTAAACAAAAAATCTCCCAAGCATAGCAGCTTATTGAGAGCTCTACCTGTATCTATTTTATCTGTTTCACCATCTCCAGATGGACTCATGATATATTTTCAAAAGCAATTTCTTAAGTTTACTTTTTAAAGATGATACAGAAGACTAAGAAAATGCTAGATTGATCTTCAGTCCTATTTTTTAAAGCGTGCCAGCATCATTTTTGTGGCTTGCTAAACTGGCAATGGCTAGTCTAGTGAAGAGAAGGACCAGGGGAGACATGATAGCAGTGTTCCAATATTTGAGGAGCTGCCACAAAGAGGAGGGGAATCAAGCTGTTCTCCAAGGCACCCTAAGGCCAGACAAGGAATAATGGATGGAAACTGAACAAGGAGAGATTCAACCTGGAAATAAGGAGAAATTTTCTGACAGTGAGAACAATTAACCCATGGAACAGAAGTTGTGTTCAGAAGTTGTGGGAGCTTCATCACTGGAAGCTTTCAAGAAGAGACTGGACTGCCATCTGTCAGAAGTGGTGTAGGGTCTGCTGGGCAGGAGGTTGGACTAGATAACCTATGCACTTCCTTCCAACTCTGTTAATCTGTAATCTGAATAAACTCTTCAAGATAATGGAGGACAGTTAATGGACAAAATGGGGACTTGTAGCAGATAAAACCTGGGTGTGGAGTGAAGTGAGGAATCAGCCTAGAGTCACTATGTTCCCACAAGCAATCTAAATCCAGTCCCTCTTGAATTCTGTTAATCCTCCCTATTGTCAATTTAGTACTGTTGACTAGACTATTGTTCTAGGCTTGAGCAATAAACCATCTGAACTGAAACTTAATGTGTGGCCCTGATTATTTACACCTGACAGGATCTCAAGTTTTCAAGTTTATTCTATTCCTTAAGACTCCTTAAGAATCTCCTGCCCAAAAGGTTTGGAATGGAGTTGTCACCATGGAACAAGTTTCTTTAGGACTCTTGAGTGGGCATCCACTCTTCTCAACTAATCAACATCACCCTTCATTGCCATGTTCATCCCATGTACCATACCTGTCTCCCCACCTAGCAAGTCCGTTCCCATTTTGAGTGACAAGATATTTTCCATGCTAGGCAACCTCTTCCCTCTCAATGCACATTCCTTTAGACTCATCAGCTTTGAATGAAATACTGCCCATTATTTATGATATGTGTAAGAAACAATCCGTTGTCCAAAAGAGTGATGACAGTTCAACCCAACCATAAATCTTCCATTGGTCGATAACCATTATACCCATTGCCTTCACCCTGAAAATGATTTGAGAGAGGCATAAATCTGCCCTTGGTCCATTTTTCAAGCAGAATCTGCCGTACTCATAGTCTGGAGTGTATCAAGCATGGCAAAATCATAAAGTTTTATGCATGCATACGGTTTTTTCCCCCTATGACAGCTGTTTCTACTCAGGGGGACAATTGTGGAAAGCAAATCAGAGTTGCACACCATCCTGAGTTGAAGCACAGGGAAGAATCTAAACCGAGACTCAGTATGGAATGCTCACATGAGATGAAACCAATGTACCCAACGTGCATACATTGGTTTATTACCAAATTCTTCAACCCTGATATTGAATTTTCTCTATGCCTATAAACCACACTCCTTCTTCACTAGAGACCTGTCCAGGGAGAATGTTTTCTGAGCTAATGCAAAAAAAATAAAAATAAAAAAAAATAAAAGATGACAATTTCTTTATACAGCGCATGATTTTCATTCTCTTAGAGATTTTCAATTCCTCTGCGTGCTGTGACAATTATTTTCATTGGGGGAGGGGGGAAAAGGCTGATGTTTCATGGTTATTTTTGTTTCTAACACTTCGTTGAAAATCCTGACCTTTACTAAAAATTGTGAGTGCCTTAGGGGGAAAAAAAAAAAGACAGAAAATTTTGCACCTTCAACAAGTACAAATCTAGTTGATTTTTTCTCTCTCTCTCTTAAGTATTCCAAGTTTTGTCTTCTTACCCAACTTACTTAAAGTGCAAGAGGTGAACCTGTAATATTTACAGAAATAAGGAAAACATTCTAAGAACAGCCATGATAAGTATTTGGTTCATATTTTATCACCATTACACACTGGCAAATTCTCCAGGGAGAACACAATAGAAAAAAGCCAAACAAAACTCTATTATTAGGCTGATCAAAACAAATATCACACCTTTCAGAAGGCAACTGCATTTTAAAGATTTGGGAGAACTGAAGAAATTGAACATTTTACTACCAACTGCTATATCTAGAAGTTAGAATATTTTGCTCTTGATTCCCTTATGCATTACGCTCTCTCGGTGTAGTGTCTCCAGGTGTATAAAGGTAAAGGTAAAGATTCCCCTTACATATATGTGCTAGTCGTTCCCGACTCTAGGGGGTAGTGCTCATCTCTGTTTCAAAACACTGTCCGAAGACATCTCCATGGTCAAGTGGCCAGAATGATTAAACACCAAAAGCACACAGAATGCTGTTACCTTCCCACCAAAGGTAGCCCCTATTTTTCTACTTTTTTTTTTTTACATGCTTTTGAACTGCTAGGTTGGCAGAAGCTGGGACAAGTAACAGGAGCTCACCCTGTTACATGGAAGTAGGGACTCAAACCACTGAACTGCTGACCTTTTGATTGACAAGCTCAGTGTCTTAGCCACTGAGCCATATGTGTATAATTCTAATCCTAATACAGAATCAGAGTCTTGTAGTCAGCCTGAGCACTAGATGCCCCCCCTACTTGCAAATTCTGTCTCTCGAGGAGCCCGGCTGAAGTTTCATGCACCGCTCACTGAAGCACCTGGACTCCCAAGGAGGGAGGGAGGGGCTGGAGCTACTAAACAGACAGCCAGGCTAAATGCCTGAAGGACCCCATCCCAACAGCGAGTGGGATTAATTGCTTTGGCAGGCTGTATCCGTCCCAAGGGCCATAGTTTGAGGATCCCTGATTTACTGCAATATAAAAAATGAATAAATGCAAAGATTTTTCTGCAGACCACCAAAAATTTTTTGCGGACCACCAGTGGTCCACGGACCACCGGTTGGTGACCACTGCTTTAAATCACAATGTCACACCCCCACACAAGTTTGCTCTGTGTGATTTAACCAGAGAACAAACGAAAAAGGTCCTCTGGCAAATTTCTCTAATTTAATCTAATCTAATCTAAACATCTAATAGAATGTTTCGGATTTCTTCTGCTGTTTTACTTAAAGACTGGGGTCAGACATCTTCTCCTATCTCTTTAGGAGGGACTGTAGGAGCCTTGGCAGAGTAGACCATACCTCTTTGGGACTCGGCCAGAACTTCTAAGGCCACTAATGGCATCAGGAAGCCAGGAAGACCGTCTGGGAGCCAGACGTAAACACTATCCATTCTCAAAAGACACCCACCGTTCTTTCAAGTTCTCCCAGATCTTCAGTCTGTAATGCACTCCCGATTTACCTCAAGTCACCTTTCCATGTCAGACTAACTCCATATGAATTATCTCCCCTTATTATCTGAAGCCATTCACACAAATTTAAAAGTGCTGTGAGGGTGCTTGGGAATCATTCAGCTTTCCGATTGCTCACACATTTTTTTGAATCATCTCTCCAGGCATGGAGTTGAATAAGGCTGAGATGAGCATCATGTTTGCGTGGATGGGAATTGCACAAAATGGCCCCCATCCTTTCTTTCCAAAACCTAATTTTAGCTCGTAATTGAACACAACTGCCAGATACCCCTGAAGGAGCACTTTTAGAAAACTACCTTGTGTATCTCTGAAGCCTCATTCATACTGCCACTTCAGGAAGTATTTTTTTTTTTCAGCTCTTAACTTCTCAATCCTTCCACTAATAAGCAAAAGAAAAAGAAAAAAACCTGGTCACTTTCAGGCAGCAGATTGAGTAAGTAATTTTTACCCATGAATTTGCTGTTTTGGTACCCAATGTAGCATTTCGGTCATTCATAGCTTTTTCCTTCCTCTCCAGAATAATTTGCAATTTGTAGAACATAGAATAGAGTTGGAAGGGACCTTGGAGCAGTGGTGAAATCCAATTTTTTTTACCACCGGTTGTGTGGGCGTGGCTTGGTGGGTGTGGCTTGGTGGGCGTGCAGGGGAAGGATACTGCAAAATCTCCATTCCCACCCCACTCCTGGGGGAAGGATATTGCAAAATCTCCATTCCCACCCCACTCTGGGACCAGTCAGAGGTGGTATTTGGCAGTTCTCCAAACTACTCAAAATTTGTGCTACCGGTTCTCCGAACTACTCAAAATTTCCGCTACCATGTTTTAAAAAATAAAAAAAAATCTTTTATAAAAAAACCCCAAACAATTCCGCTACTGGTTCTCCAGAACCAAATCCAGAACCTGGATTTCACCCCTGCTGTTGTGGCCCATACGCAGCCTGTGCAGCTAGTAGCTGATTCAGACAGCGAGGAGGCTGGTGTGGTGCTACGCCAGCAGCCTGTGCAGCTGGCACTCGAGTCGGACAATGAGGAGGCTGGAGAAGATGTGGTGCCAGAGGCAGGGATTCAGCCAGGGCCTTCAGAACCTCCAGAAGCTCCCTTAAGTGAAGAGGATGAAGAGGAGGAGCCTCTTCCCGTTTGGAGCCGAGCAGGCATGTCTCTGGTAAATTTTTAACACTAATATCTCATTGAGCCATTAACCCGGAAAATATAAAAAAAGATTTATGCTATTTGGCATTACATATCATTACAGCGGCGAGACTGACATATGCACAATTTTGGAAGAACCAAAATATCCCAACAGAGGAGACTATTATAAAAAAAAAAAAAATTGGAATGTGCGGAAGCAGAAACGCTAACTAAAAAATTACAGGATAGAGAGCAAACACAAGTAGGTTTAGCTTGGGACAAATTTTATAAATGGTTAGAAAAGAGGAATCTATAACACACTTTAGTTGAGGACTGGTATTTGAAGAAAGATTTATACTATATAAGATAAGTGTGGTCGGACAGACCTAAGTGATGCATTAAGAGATATAAGATGCTCTGCCTTCTCCGGAATATAATTTAGAGTCATAGTACTGAATATTTGTGTACTATGGTACTATATGGAAGTACGTATATTTATTGTTGTATTGTTATATTTGTCATTTTATGTTGTTTGTTCTTTCTTTTTAAATGAAATGTAAATAAAGATAATTTTTTTAAAAAAAAAAAAGAGGAGGAGCCTCTTCTCGACACCCTACACTATTTCACATAAATGGTTGTCCAGTCTCTTTTTGAAGGACTCTAGTGAGGGAGGACCCACAACTTCTGAAGGCAAGCTGTAAACATAACTTGGTGATCAGTTTGAAATCCATCTTGTTCTGAATAAAGTCAGAGCCTAGAGACGTTGTCTCTATAGAAGTGCCTATTGAGTTTATTCCTTTCAGGTAATTTTATCATTTTTATTGTGGTTGGACCCTACCCAGGTAGGCAAGGAGAGAGGGAAGAAGGAGCCCATATAAATTTATTTGTTTAGTGTATTTATGCAACCAGAACACTTATATCAATAGGAAGGGAGGGTATTAATATAAAATATAGCAACCATATAATGCAATGCGTAGTATGAGTAGTAAACAAAATAAATATTGTGAGCATTATTGAAGAACATTATTGTCCTGGGAGACTTTATTATGTAAATAATGAGCAATGAAAGAGAGAGGCAGTATCGGAGAGGAAAATAGAAGGAAGGAAAGCTTTGCTTTTACAGGTAGATCTTTGCATCTGATTGGCTAACAAAATCATTTGCATATCAATTTTTTTAAAAAAAAAATAATTTGTTCCCAGCTCTCCTTTTTCATGTTGGATAACATCTTAATGGAGTTATTGTCTATCTTGGGAAATATTAAAGAGAGGGAGAGGAGGAGGAGGAGGGGGGAGGGGAAGGGGGAGGCAAAGGACAGCCAAAGGACAGACTTACAGAGATACATTGGTTCCAATTTGAGCACCTGGGTTCTCTCTCAACACACTCCAGTAATAAAGGCGCGCCTAAATGCATTTGTAAGCATCCCCATTTATCTTGATGTCATGTTGTCATCGGGTGATCCAACTTTTAATAAAGTTATCTTACTGGCTGGCAGAAGGAATACTTGCTGAATGTTCATATTTACTGTTAAAGAGCAGAAGGTTAATAGGTTCAGTTTGTCATTTTCTGCATGTCAAGAATGAAATTTACTACTACTGCGCTGACGGGATTCTTCTCTTATCGGGAATCTTATAACCGCAATGCTATCTCGTGGGAGGGGTGTAGGGGAAATAGACATGCGAGTTTTGCTCTTATTTCGAGCAAGGTATTCCAACCTCTCTCTCGACGAGATCTGTAACCACACGATCTGATAACAGGAATGAAGGCAGAGTTTCCATTCTCCTTTTGATGCCCTGAGCTCTCAAAGTTTTTTTTTTCCACCTGTTGTAGAAGCACAGCCTTCAAATACCCAGGTATATCCATTCAACATAGGAGCCAGACAATGCTTTCAGAACCATGCATATGGAGAATGATGTACACATCATATACTAACAGAACCGTAGCTCACAAATGACAGGCAAGAGGGATGCATGAATTTATTAACTCTGCTTCTTCCTATTTCTCATTACACACCCTCCCAGCTTGAATGCAGGTCACTTTTCAATTTGAAATATATGACCAGACACAAGAGAGCATATGCACCCAAAACCATAGCTCTGAGCAAGTTATAATACACAGCAGAGGTCTTCAAATTTGGCAGCTTTAAGACTTGTGGACTTCAACTCCCAGAATTCTATGCTGGCTGGAGAATTCTGGGAGTTGAAATCTACAAGTCTTAAAGCTGCCAAGTTTGGGGACCCCTGATATACAGTCCTCAATTTACAACTGCAACTGAGCCCACCATTTCTGTTGCTAAGTGAGACGGTTGTTTCCCTTATTTTACGCTCTTTCTTGCCACAGTTGTTAAGTTATTGCTACCGTTTATTAAATTAGTAACACAGAGTGGCACAGTGGTTAGAGTGCAGTATTGCAGGCTACTTCTGCTGACTACCGGCTGCCTGCAATTTGGCAGTTCAAATCTCACCAGGCTCAAGGTTGACTCAGCCTTCCATCCTTCCGTGGTTGGTAAAATAAGGACCCAAATTGTTGGGGGCAATAGGCTGATTCTGTAAACGGCTTAGAGAAGGCTGTAAAGCACTATAAAGTGGTATATAAGTCTAAGTGCTATTGCTATTAAGGGATCATGTGATCCCAGGACACTGCAACCGTCATAAATATGAGCCGGTCGCCAAGTTTCTGAATTTTGATCACGTGACCATGGGGATGCTGCAACGGTCATAAGTGTAAGTCATAAGTCCTGTTTTTCAGTGCCACCGTAATTTTGAACGGTCACTAAATGAATGGCTGTAAGTCAAGGACTACCTGTACAGAATATTATCGAATAAAATTTGGGCCTTTCTCCTATTGTGGAACTTAAATTTTTTTTTGCTCCGTTTCATTTTTTAAAAAAATGCATGGATTTTGAGATGTACTTTATTTTCAGAAAGTGGTTTTATTTGATTTGGTTGATGTGCTTGGCATCCATAAAATTGGACGGGACTCAAAACCCATTGAATCCAAGGTCTTACTGATTGAAACATCTGATAAACAAGATTCAAACTTTTTTCAAAATCTGCTAGTTTTAAAAAATAATAATAATACAGAACTTCTAAATGATTCCATGGATCATCATTTGAAAAATCTTGCGCTAAAGCATTTCAAAAAGATAATTTTCCACCCTTTGTTGAGGAACTCCAGTGATGGGGATGCAGCCCGTCGCACCAGTTGGTAGCTCTTATCATCAATAAAGGTGAAGGTAAACACACATATGTGCTAGTCGTTCCCGACTCTAGGGGGTAATGTCTATCTCCATTTCAAAGCCGAAAAGCCAGTGCTGTCCGAAGATGTCTCCATGGTCATGTGGCCAGCATGACTCAACACCAAAGGTGCACAGAACGCTGTTACCTTCCCACCAAAGGTGGTCCCTATTTTTCTACTTGCATTTTTTATGTGCTTTCAAACTGCTAGGTTGGAAGAAGCTGGGACAAGTAACGGGAGCTTACCCCATTACTCCCAACCTTTCGATCAACAAACTCAGTGTCTTAGCCACTGAGCCACTGCGTCCCTCTAATCTAATCTAACCTAATCTAACCGTGTTTTACCATCAATACATTCCTTTAAACATCTAGCCTGAATCTACTTCCCTGTAATTTCAGCCGATTGTTTCTATTCCTGACTTCTGCAGCAATGAAAAACAGCTAGATCAGATATCAGACAACTGAGACTCCATCTTTCCACCATCTTTTCTTCTGCAAGCTAAATATATTCAGTTTCTTTAATTGTCCTTTGTGGATTAGTCTCCAGCCTCCTTACTCAATCCAAGAAGGGCCTGACTGAGGCAGAGTAAATCGGGGGAATGTGCAATTTTAAGTCAACTACTGAACAGGACAAGGTCAGGAATAGCTAGATGAACTTACAACTGGCTGAATATTCATGTCTAGTTATCACTAATCCATATTTTACAATGAGAATATTATTATGAGAATATGACAGACTCTGGTGAGATTAAGATATATTATGTCCATGACATTCCCCCAATCTATGGATTCAAGTGGACAAATTAGGACAATTCACATTAAAATCCCAAGCAAAGACATTTCTTTTCCATGTCAACTCGTAATGCAAGGACCCTCAAATTTGTTAAAGTCTGGATTCAAATTCCCAATATTTGTAAAAGGCAGCTAAGAAATATATTTGGTTATCTGCCCAGGAATTCTCTGGTCATGCATTTAATATGCTATCTTCCTTTTCTCATTCTTATTTTCTTAAATTTACCCTGGATATCCCAGATTTCTGATAGGTATGACATTTAAAGCAAGATTTTGATCCTTAAATCTGAGAGTAACTAAACAGTGTATCAAGCTGTAGATGTGTTGATTATTTTCTGTGTTAATTTTAAGATGGAGGGTTATTGGGTTGTTTTTGTGGGAAGTTTCAATTTAAGGCTCAGATCAGTGGTGGGTTTCAAAATTTTTTACTACTGGTTCTGTGGGTGTGGCTTGGTGGGCATAGCATGGCTTGGTGGGCGTGGCTTGGTGGGTGTGGCAGGGGAAGGATACTGTAAAATCTCCATTCCCTCTCCACTCCAGGGGAAGGATACTGCAAAATCCCCATTTCTCCCGATCAGCTGGGATTTGGGAGGCAGAGAATAGATGGGGGAGGGGCCAGTCAGAGGTGGTATTTACCGGTTCTCCGAACTACTCAAAATTTCCACTACCGGTTCTCCAGAACTGGTCAGAACCTGCTGAAACCCATCTCTGGCTCAGTTGTTTTTTTGTTTTGTTTTGTTTTGTTCCTTCACATCCCATTCTAGTTAATATCATTTCTTGTAAAATCTAGATTTAATTTTTTAAAAAAACATGTTTGCCAAATGTTGGAAATGCAACTGGATACCAGATTCGTACTACCACATGTGGTGGACTTGCCCAAAGGCAAATTTTTTTTTGAATGAAAATACATACATGGTTAGAGAAAATGATAAAGCAACATATAGATTTAAAACCAGAAATATTTTTGTTAAGTTAGGTATTTGGCCAGAAAATTATGACAAAGGGAAATATTAAATTATGACATTTAATATTACATGATTTGATGGCAGCGAGAGTTGTATTTGCCCAACAATAGAAAAAATTAGGAAGCTCCTTCAGATGAAATTATAATTAAAAAATATTAGATTGTTAGGAAATGGATAGGTTAACGCTAAAGATAAAGGATAAATAAGACACAATATATATTTTTTAATTTAGGATTTGTTCTATCAATGGTTAGATAATAAAGGTAGAAAATAGAAGTTGGAAGAATACTATTATGTAGAAGTAAAGAACATTATTATTATTACTACTATTATTATGTATGTGTAAAATGACCCAGATGATACACTGACTATTAAATACTTATGTATGTTAAACAAAATGTATAAATCTAGATCATTTTGTGTAATCTAGATTAGAGGTTTACTCAGAAGTTCACTCAAAGAGAAATAAGGACATATTCTGACCTGCTGAGAATTTGAGTGAGCTAGTTCTGTTAACTTTATCATCAACACAATCCATTTTTCTGTACAGATGCATTTTTATTTCCTGTTTGTTTGTTTATTGATCAAATTTATTTGCCACCTATCTCATGGTTCAAGGTGACTTTTTTTGCAGTGGACTTGACCACAATTGCATTTCTTGATACAAACAGATATTAAATATTAGGCTCTAACTGCAATTTTGTGTTATTCTTATTTCACCTCTCCAGCATAACAGTGAGCGCTTCAAGCAACAACAGCTGCAACAGAAATATGATTTAACACACCCATTGATATGCCTGTCATAGCTCCAGACTATCAATTTAAATTAATTTGATAAGAGAAGCTTGAACAGAAAAGCAAGAAAATCACCGGGTCCCACCCACAGAAGAAATTGTATTGTTGTAAACAAAAGCTAATGTGAGGGTCAGGAGTACAATCTACAAATGGAAATCTACTTCTGATTGAATACAATCATTTATATATTGACCATCATCAACAAAAGCTGCGGCCAATTTATCACACAAAGTAGTAATAAAATATGCCAGAAAACCAGTTGGCCTTTGCCTGTGCAGAACAGAGAAAATATTCAATTGGAAAGCTAGGTGCCACGAAAAAGTCGACATCCTTTTCTCTGATAAACAGTTTTTCTCTCTTATGATTTGTTTGCTTTTATTCTTCCCACAGCGTAAGATCTAGGCTACATGCCCTACACATCCTTAAAACCACTCCAGAATATACAGAAATAGTTCCATAAAATATCACACATATGTCTCGTTTGAAATTGAAACTGCTCCCACATACAATGTAGACTTGGAAGGAGATCTCTTCACGAATACCTGCTAATAGCCAGCAGCACAGAACGTCTTCCACGTGTTGTAGCTCTGGAGTAGGGTGGGTGGGTAGTTCTCTTTAGTAGACAGTACTCTTTAGTAGTTAGCCTGGCTAGGTGGCTCAAGTGGTTAAGACACTGAGCTTGTCGATCAGAAAGGTGGCCAGTTCAGCTGTTTGAATCCCTAGTACAGGTCTCCTGCGTCAGCAAGGGGTTGGACTAGATGACCTCCAAGGTCCCTTCCAACATTGTTACTGTTACAGTGAATCCCTGCTTATTAAAATTCTTCCTTAAAGGGGTTCTACCTTCCAGCTACATAAAATCATCAACATTTAGAAAGAGCAGGAAAAAAAAAACTCAAGATGGCATCAAAAAGCCAACACAGTTCTAGGCTGCATAAACAGAGGGATAAAATCAAGATCACGTGAAGTGTTAATACCACTTTATAATGCCTTGGTAAGGCCACATTTGGAATACTGCATCCAGTTTTGGTCACCATGATGTAAAAAAAATGTTGAGATTCTAGAAAGAGTGCAGAGAAGAGCAACAAAGATGATTAGGGGACTGGAGGCTAAAACATATGAAGAACAGTTGCTGGAACTGGGTGTATCTAGTTTTAAGAAAAGGAGGACTAGGGGTGACATGATACCAATGTTTCAGGGGTTGCCACAAAGAAGAGGGAGTCAAACTATTCTCCAAAGCATCTAATGGTAGGACAAGAAGCAATGGGTGGAAACTGATCAAGGAGAGAAGCAACCTGAACTAAGGAGAAATTTCCTGACAGTTAGAACAATTAATCAGTGGAACAACTTGCCTCCAGAAGTTGTGAATGCTCCAACACTGGAAGTTTTTAAGACGAGGTTGGATAACCATTTGTCTGAAGTGGTGTTGGGTTTCCTGCTGAAACATGGGGTTGGACTAGAAGACCTCCAAGGTCCCTTCCAACTCTGTTATTCTATTCTATTCTATTCTATTCTATTCTATTCTATTCTATTCTATTCTATTCTATTCTATTCTATTCTATTCTAAGCTTCTTGATTTTTGTGACCCCCCCCCCAACACACACACAAGGTAGGACCAGTGTATTGGACATTTTTTTGCTCCTGATACAGTTCAGGGTCATTCAAAAACATGTGTTAAAATGGTTTACATTTATGAAAATTGTATGTTTTTTTTTTCTGTGAGCTATATTTTATCTATATTCAGTTAATGCTTTGAGCAACCTTGACTTCAGGTTAGCCATGATTAAATTAGATATCAATAATCCAATGATTCTATTGGCAATAGTGCACATGGGTGTGTGGGTGTTAAATTTTGCTGTGATTTTTCTGGAACTTTCCTCAATACCTGCAACAATACAAACAATGTATTTATTGGATCCAGCTCAACGGTAACTATTTGCTGATTTAAAATGTGAGCAGTTATGGGTGAGAAAGAAATAAGCGGTTAATAGGGACAAGAAGACTAAGAAAACTCATCGTTGCCCAAGTTCAACACTGCTTACTCTGAGCTTTATTCTGCAACTCTTGTTTTAAAGTTCCAAAGGGTGACACTGGATAATTTATACCTGTAATTTAATGTTATGTTATATATTAGGTAGAATATTCCTGTCGGCCACCCTCCTTCCCTCTAACAAACAGGCCCTTCAGTTTCCATCTTAATAAATAGCTGGTGTGCTCTTGCATATAAATAATGGTTAGAGAGTTTCTCAAGGGCACCAGAAACCTTGAAGCATACAACATCAGTAAATACAAAGAGGCAAAAAGGTAATCTTGGACACTCACTGATATATTCTTCAGGGCTGCAAGTGAACCAACATGCTCCTAACTGCTGAAGCTAACAAAACCTGGGCAACAAAAGTGGAATTTGTGGCTGCTAGAAGGGACTACGTTTTGGTGTCCTTGCATGGAAAAGTGGCCACCACAGAGAAAACAATAAGATGGGTTCATGGGTTGATGGCTTGCCCCCCCCCCACACACACACACAATCCACACCTATATTTCAAAATGTGTTTGTCTGCTTAAACATTCACGAGGGCCGTCAATAATTTATTTGGCTCTGGCGCTTTAATTTTCCAAAGCTTCAGTTAGGCAGATAACACAGTGACACCGTCTCCCTGCTAGGTGTTCTTTCTGAAATATCTCTTGGTCCTCCTGGGAGAACAGATGCCAGAATCAGTAGGCTCTTTAGCAAAGACGGGATTTCCTGTAAGATCTAGACAAGTCTGAGAGCTGCCAAAAATTGTGCAAAAAACTATCCCAGGGAACAGGTGGCATTTATTGATGAAATCAATTTACAATATTTCTTAATGCACAGATTAAATTCCTTGTAGGTCCAATCACACTTGGCTAATAAAGCTATTCTCCTCTCCTCTCCTCTCCTCTCCTCTCCTCTCCTCTCTCCTCTCCTCTCTCCTCTCTCCTCTCCTCTCCCCTCCCCTCCACTCCTCTCCTCATTATCTATTCTATTCTATTCTATTCTATTCTATTCTATTCTATTCTATTCTATTCTATTCTATTCTATTCTACTCTACTCTACTCTACTCTACTCTACTCTACTCTAATTCTATTCTATTCTACTCTATTCTATTCTATTCTATTCTATTCTATTCTATTCTATTCTATTCTATTCTATTCTATTCTATTCTATTCTATTCTATTCTATTCTATTCTATTCTATTCTATTCTACTCTACTCTACTCTACTCTACTCTACTCTACTCTACTCTACTCTACTCTACTCTACTTCCATTCCATTCCATTCCATTCCATTCCATTCCACTCCACTCCACTCCATTCCATTCTCCATGCATTAATTTCAGGATACTTCTCTCTTTTCCCTCTAGCTTTTACCTTTGAAATACAGTCACCAGAAAATGGAAACACTCAACTCAGGGTTATGGGTCCCTTGGCCTTGGTTATGTTTTTGTTACAACTAGCTAAAATGACAACTGCAACAGTGGCATCCATTGGATGTCCCTGAGTTTGTAAGGCCATAACACTCCCTGACAAGATTTTTTTTTTAAAAAAAAAAATGCAGGTAAATAAAAAAACAAACAAATTCTCTCAACACAAATGTACACATCTTTGCTTTGTTATGCTTAATTGCTGTCTTTACCCAGCCTGCTGAAGCTAAATATTGAAATTAATCTTTGCTGGGTTGACCATAATACAGTGAAATATAAACTAGCCCATTGCAGAAGAGTTTGCACAGTGCTCTAAACTTCTCCTTAAAATAATGATGGGTAAAATTAGACATTGGTTAATGTGTTGTATGACAAACAAAGATTGGTTTTTAAACAACCCAGTGAAACTTTTTGAGCAAACCCAGCCAATGTGTTTCCTTAAGATAAGGCAGGTTGAGCTTCAATTTTTTTGGTATCAGAGAGTTTGAGACGAACATAGCATACATTGTTTTATGCAGTAGTAAGATAAGGGAATGTTAGCTATCCCGTGTCAGGTCAGGAAAAGAGAGGGCTATTTAAAAAAAATCTTACTTTTAAGAGTTTGATGCAGGGAAAAAGAAATCTTATCTTATCAGACGCAGGGATTCTAAACTTCTGCTTTTCAATTATTTATTCATTATTACCGGCTTAACTGTATCATAATGCTGCTTGTTTTAATTTATAAGTAAGAATTAGGGCGAGCTACTGCTTTGAAGATTTCATTTGTTGAAAGCCTATATACTGTAGATAAGCCATGGAAAGGCTATACTTTTTTTAAAAAAATGTAAATAAACAACATCTCTTCAGAGCTACTGTAATATACTTTGCATTGTACAGGAAGAACTGAGGTAAATAATACATAGAAAGTATTATTATTATTATTTTATATTAGGCTGACGCGATCAATATCTACGGTATAATTTTTCCAGTCTAACTGTATGAAGGGTCAGTTTATACAGTCAGAATCAGGGGTGAAATCCAGCAGGTTCTAACAGGTTCTGGAGAACTGGTAGCGGAAATTTTAAGTAGTTCGGAGAACAGGTAGCGGAAATTTTGAGTAGTTCAGAGAACAGATAGCGGAAATTTTGAGTAGATCAGAGAACTGGCAAATACCACCTCTGGCTGGCCCCAGAGTGGGGTGGGAATGGAGATTTTGCAATATCCTTCCCCTGGAGTGGGGTAGGAATGGAGATTTTGCAATATCCTTTCCCTGTCACACCCACCAAGCCACACCTACAGAACCAGTCAGGAAAAATTTTGGATTTCACCCCTAGTCAGAATGTTTTTTTTTTCTTCTATTACTTCTATTTCCTTTTATGTTAATGAAAAATAGAAAGGGTTGAGTCCTGTGAAAAAGGAAGAATTAAAAATAGTATTTTTTTGATAGTACTTTAGAGAAGTAACAGTAACAGGGCTTTAGAGAAGCCAGAATTTTTACCTGTCTTGCTATCAATTCCCCAATATTTTACATTCAAGAGACAGACTTATTTTGCTTTGCACTGAATTTGGATTTCCCTTCCAATTGCAGGCTCAAGTAGATCCAGGAGTCCTATGCAGATTGGCTGTAATTCGTCGAAGTAGTTCCACTACGTACAAGGTAAGGCAGAGACAGAGGTGGTCTGCTTTGACCATTGACACCGAGCATCCAATTTTACAGAATTCTTCTCTAAGAAACCCTGCTTCCCTTTGAAAGTGCTCTGAAACAAAACACTCCTTAGAATGGTTTCCTTCTTGAGCAGGGGGTTGGACTAGAAGACTCCAAGGTGCCTTCCACCTGTTATTCTGTTATATCATCTAGTCTTACCCTGTATTATAGTGACCGCTCTTTAAATATTGCAAACTCATCTGCACACACACACAAAAAAAGTCAACAGAATAGCCTAACAGTTTGGGAAGTTGTTTTATAAAGTAAGTTGATTTCTGTAGGTAAATTAATTAGGTGTGGAGAAGAATACACATCTATTCTTTTTTACTAGGGTCAGTGAAGGATTCTACCTTCCCATTTTGAAATGCTCAAAACTAGACCAAAGAATCTCAATCTGTCTCCCCCTCTCTCTCCCTCCTTCCCTCTCTCTGTCTCTGTCTGTCTGTCTGTCTCTCTCTCTCCCTCTCTCCCCCTCTCTCTCTGTCACTCTCTCTGTCTCTCTCTCTGTCACTCTCTCTGTCTCTGTCTCCATCTCTCTCTCTCTCTCTTTTTTTTTTATTATTAAATTTCTATACCGCCCTTCTCCCGAAGGATTCAGGGTGGTGAACAGCCAGAGGATAAAACACAGAAATACAAAAATTTAAAATAGCCTTTGTCTCCGTCTCTCTGTCTCTGTCTCTCTGTCTCTGTCTCTCACTCTCTCTGTGTCTCTCTGTCTCTGTCTCTGTCTCTGTCTCTCTGTCTCTCTGTCTCTGTCTCTGTCTCTGTCTCTGTCTCTGTCTCCCTCTCCATCTATATCATCAATATCAGCAGTCCCCAGGATCCAGTATTGTGGAGGACAATTTTTCCACCAGGGAGGAGGAGCAGCGCACAACCCAGATCCCACACATGTTCAGTTTTATTTGTCCACTGCTCATCTCTAGCTCTGCAATTGGTTCCTAAGAAGCCATGGACCGGTACCAATCTGCAACCCGAGAGGTTGGGGACCCCTGATCTATATCCCCTATAACTATATATCTATCTGCATTTCTACTTCTATTTCTATTAAGCTAAATAGACACACTCCAAAACTGATGCGGCAAATACAGAGACTTTCAAAACCACCAACCTGTGCAATACAGCCTGCTGCCCTTTAACAACCTTTTGTTCAGAAGATGAAAAATTATGATTTCCTATCTGCTTAGACAGTGAATAACGGCCCCGTACCTTTAAGCAAAGTTCCTTGCAAAATCTCTAGATTTCCGACAAAAGTGTTTTTTTTTTTTTTTTTTTTAAAGAAGAAACAATAATTAATGCACAAAGTGCATAACGGTTGGTTCCAGGGCTAACGTTCAAATAGCTGGAATGAATTCTGAAAAGAAGTGGTAAGAAGGTTGAGAAATTGTTGGTGTTATGGTCTCAATACAACCATTATCCTTGTCATTCCTGTTGTTTGGATGGTATTTTTGAAGCCCAGACTTTTCACTTCTGGCAATCTTCAAAACCGTGAGGTAAATTAATATGATTAACCCCATATTGCACACACAAAAAAACCCCTAGTTTTTTTTTTTTTTTAAACCGATTGGCCTAAAGCAGTGTTATAAAACTGTGACAGAAATGGGAACACATCCTTTCCAGTTTAAAACAAAGACTCCAACTGAATTTATGGTAATTCATATTGGATTTTTAAACGGGCTACTCCAGCTGAACCTACATTTAATTCTCTCATGCTTCCTTTTTCTACTCCTGAAAACCCTCTAGGCAAGAAGTTCATTTTCCTATACATAATTCATTGAATAGTTACTTTAATGGAGGCCTCTAAGACTTGGTATAACACACAAACTGGCTATATGATTTTTATGAAAAGTATTGTAGCAATATGTCTGTGGAGATTCGCAGTCATCCAGGTCATGGTTGTCTCAAACGTGCTTTTTCAAAAGGCAACTGGACTACGTTTTTTCCCTTGAAGAAAAAGACATTTCATGTCTCATCCAAGAAGCTTCATCAATTCATCATAACTGATGAAGCTTCTTGGATGAGAAGTGGAATGTCTTCTTCCTCAAGGACAAAAAACAACAACAGCATAGTCCAGTTGTCTTTTGAAAAAAGTACCTTTGAGATTATTGCAACAATAGAATGGGAAAGAAAAATGTTAGATAACCATTTGTCTGAAGTGGTGTAGGGTTTCCTGCCTAAGCAGGTTGGACTAGAAGACCTCCAAGGTCCCTTCCAACTCTGTTATTCTATTCTATTCTATTCTATTCTATTCTATTCTATTCTATTCTATTCTATTCTATTCTATTCTATTCTATTCTATTCTATTCTATTCTATTCTATTCTATTCTATTCTATTCTATTCTAAAACCTGGAATTCTGTTTAGTGTTTCATTAAACAAGGAGAGCACAGAAGGAATTCATTAAAGTGGCTACTACACCTGGGCTCAAAAACCCAGATGAACATAAGATGGTAGTATAAAATGTTGTGGAAAGGCTGGAAGAATAATGGAATATTATTCCATTAGAATGTGATTATTCGACCAATACCATTTCCCTGCCCAAAATAAGACCCTGCCTTATATTTTATTGAACCCTGAAATAAGTACTTGGCCTTATTCCCATGCGCTCAAAAGCCAGATTGGATTTATTATCAGGGGATGTCTTATTTTGGGGAAAACAGGGTAGTAGCAAATATTTGTAGCTAAGGATTGAATTGTGGGGTTCTTGGTGCTCTCTGAGCTTGGTTATTTTCTTGCAGACATTTTATTACCCAACTAGGTAACAACATCAGAATGCTAGGATACAAACAGTCAAGATTCTGTTGATAATTTACCTCATAAACAGCAACTCAATCGAAGTGCCTAGAAACCTGGGGAAAAGGTTTTTTTTTTTTTTTTTTGCAAATATTGCAACCTTGAAGCAACCCCTCATAAATAACAGTTGGAAATTTCTCTCGTAGTTCTCAAGATTGTTTATTCCCCTCAACACTAGTATTACATTTGTCGCCTTATTAAAGACTGTTGTGATTCCCGCTCCTTCATCTTGTCTTGCTGATCAGGGTTTAATATCAGCAAAGAATGAAAGATCTTTCTGGTAACAGTGTTCCATGTACCTGGATATACAATCATATCAGCCACATGACAGACACATGAAGTGTCTTTGGACAATTCTAGTTCCCTCAGCTAAGAAACAGAGAAGAACACCGGTCCTACAGTCAGACATGACTCTGACAGGAAACCTTTACCCCTTTTTTACTGTCTACTATACGGTCTGGATTTCTGCAGCCCAGTTATGATATCCTTACTCATTCGTTGCTTCAGGTGACGGTCAACAAAGCTGCCTTTCTTTCTTTTTTCATTTTATGTTCAGAAAAGCATTAAAGCCATAATAAGCATTTTCTTCCATCTCTCACTCTTCACATTTTCCACTTGTCTAGCAAGCATCATCAACTAACCATTTGCTCACATTAACTTGACACTTGCAGTCTGAAACACTTCCACTGCTACTATGAAGGAGTAATCCTTCTATGTGCATCTCAACCCCACTTAGTTGGAGACGTTGCCTAGCATCATACACTAAAGGAGTTTGTACTACTGCTGAAGCTTAAATACCAGGGGTGAAATTCAGCAGGTTCTGGCAGGTTCTGGAGAACCGGTAGTGGAAATTTTGAGTAGTTCGGAGAACGGGTAAATATCACCTCTGGCTGGCCCCAGAGTGGGATGGGAATGGAGATTTTGCAATATCCTTCCCCTGTCATGCCCACCAAGCCACACCATGCCCATCAAGCCACGCCCACAGAACCGGTAGTAAAAAAATTTGGATTTCACCACTGTTAAATACTGTCTCTATTATTTCAAATTAAGAAAATTTGAAATAGGAAATCTTTTAGAATTGCCTTGGAATGAGGTTCTACATCTAAGGTTCTACAATGCCTGAAATTCCATAAATCGATTTTGTGAAATACATTCTGCAAAAGTATAAGTATATACCCATGTACTATTTGTATAAGTTTATATAGGGGAAAACAAAACGAAAGCATTTCCAGTAATGGAGCATTCTGATTGGTCCAGTCCTATAATTACAACTTCACTAGCACTGATGCTGTTACCTACTTTGGGTAATGAAACGCCTGCAAGAAAACAACCAAGCTCAGAGAGCACCAGGGACCCCTCAACTAGAACTTTGTTCAAGCATTAGGAAGAAAGTGCAAGCTTTTTAAGTAGAGCATTTAGTGTGCATATTTCTACCACTGGCATTGATGATGTTATGTAGTTGGAGTAATGAAACGCCAGCAAGAAAACAAGCAAGATCAGAGAGCATTAGGGATCCCTCATTTCAACTCTGAGCTACAAATATTCTCCTTTGTAATTTCTATCCCTTTCTTTTCTCTGACTTTTGTAGCCTGAACACGTTGGTCCAAAAGTTAAGTGTAGTTGCACTCTTTTTTTCTTCTTCTTCAAATGCAATTCTATTTCTGATATCTTTTATTAAGGTCCCAAATCACATCGGGGGGGGGGGCTGCACTTCAAGATAGATCAACATGAGAACAATTCTGCTTTAGATCTCTGTAGTCTAAAGAAGACAAGACAAGGCTGTGTAGATGGACCCATTCTTTCCAGCCAGTTAGAAATTTAGAATAACAGAGTTGGAAGGGACCTTGGGGGTCTTCTAGTCCAACCCCCTGCTTAGGCAGGAAACCCTATACCACTTCAGACAAATGGTTATCCAACCTCTTCTTAAAAACATCCAGTGTTGGAGCATTCACAACTTCTGGAGGCAAGTTGTTCCACTGATGAATTGTTCTCACTATCAGGAAATTTCTCCTTAGTTCTAAGTTGCTTCTCTCTTTGATTAGTTTCCACCCATTGCTTCTTGTCCTGCCCATTTATTTACACACACACCATACCATAAAGAGACACCTGAAGATGGCTGCATTGTGCCAGAGAAGGATCAAGCAGTTCCATTCCTCAATTCTGAGGAGATCACTTGGTACATTTGCTCAAAGCATTTCATGTATTTGATTTTCAGTAATAAGCTTCAACATGTAGGTGAGTGTGTGCGTCTGTGAGGGGGAGTGCTACCTATTTAATAATTTGAGTCATGATTTCTGATACGTTATTAATCTGTTGGGGAAGCTAATAAAAAGAGGATCAGTCTTGACAATGCAAAAGTGAATGACTTAAATCTACTTTTGAGGCGCCAATAAACCTCTGACATGAC
Source organism: Pantherophis guttatus (assembly GCF_059756535.1). Taxonomy (NCBI): domain Eukaryota; kingdom Metazoa; phylum Chordata; class Lepidosauria; order Squamata; family Colubridae; genus Pantherophis; species Pantherophis guttatus. The sequence goes on along the minus strand of NC_142067.1, from coordinate 121,507,887 downwards.
CATGTGCACTTTGAAGAAAGCTCATTGCAGAATAAAGAAGAACAAAAAAAGTCCTAATTTCTTCAGTACGGTGATAAAGGAACGTGGTGTATTCCATGAATGAAGAGTAGCTCCCCCCAACCCCCAATTTATTAGAGAAATATTTTAAAAATACCATGCACTAGCTGGTCATGAGTCTCAAGCCAAGCTTCAAAAGAAATCCAGTTATTTATTAGAAGCTTCATATTGGTATGTTCTCAAGTGAAGACAGCTCTGACCTTACGTAATTTACCCTCCAATTTTGACCCTGTTTCTCCCATCCCCCTCAGAGTGTGTCATCAATCACATTCACCAACGGAGCAATTTCGCGGGTTGGAGAGGTCACTCCCCTCAGCTGCTGTAGGTAACCCTGGGATACAGCCTTGGGAGAGATAAGCATGGAATATGCATCTGTCTTTGGCTGCTGTGCCGGTTTCCCATCCCACATGGCCTATGGCAACTCGAGAGCAGGCCAGGGATGCTTTGCGAGTTGACAGGTAGCAGGCTTCAAGAAATACTTATAAATACTTTGTGATTAAACTTCCTCCTCCAGGTAACTATGAAACCCATAAAACATATTAATCTTCTGTACCTGTTCATTGGTGCAGAGAAGAGCAACAAAGAGTGCAAAGAAGAGCAGAAAAGATGATTAGGGAGTCTAATCATGGAGATTAAAACATACAAAGAATGGCTGAAGGAATTGTCTGTCTAGTCTAGTGTAAAGAAGGACTAGGGGGTGACATGATAACAGTGTCCCAGTATCTCAGAGGCTTCCACAAAGAACAATTAACCAGTGGAACAACTTGACTCCAGAAGTTCTGGGGATCCATTATTGCAAGCATTTAAGAAGCGACTGGACAGCCACTTGTCTGGAATAATATCAGATCTCCTGCTTGAGCAGGGAGTTAGATTCCAATGTCCCTTACAATTTTGTTATTCTATTATTACAAACGTTTCTCAGACGTTTTACTCAATCCATAGGTATCTACTAATCTTTTGTCCCATCAATTCAGGCCGTAGAGGGTAGAAAAAAGTAGAAAAAAGCTGTCAGATGAAGTTTTCATTTGGTTATCTTTGGATTATTTTCCCTCTCTGAGATATGGCTGAAAAATTATTATTAATGAAAGAGATTATTTAAAAAAAAAAAATTACTGGATTGAGACATCCCTTTTACCTATCTCTTCATCTTCTGCTTTATTCTTTGCAGCAACTACAAATCTGGATTTCACCTTGTGCTCTGCAATGTTTGTCTACTTACAGGATAAATGGCAGTGGTGAAATTCAAATTTTTTTACTACCGGTTCTGTAGGCGTGGTGTGGCTTGGTGGGCGCGGCAGGGGAAGGATACTGCAAAATCCCCATTCCCTCCCAATTCCTGGTGGAAGGATACTTCAAAATCCCCATTCCCTCCCCTCTCCCGGGAGAAGGATATTGCAAAATCTCCATTCCCATCCCACTCTGGGACTAGCAGAGGTGGTATTTGCTGGTTCTTCGAACTACTCAAAATTTCCGCTACCGGTTCTCCAGAACCTGTCAGAACCTGCTGGATTTCACCCCGGTAAATGGTCTTCCATGGCCATTTACGTTGTTAATCACACGCACAAATATATCCGCCCAATTCACCTGACCATCCAAATTTACAAATCAATTTAGTAAGAAAAGTCTAGCCAAAGAAAGAAAGCCCACAATCTGTAGCCAGGTTTTGATTCTTCCCATCAAACTTCAAGGAATAGACAAAGATAAGAAACTACTCAACATACTGGATTGCCATTCATTCCCTCTGTTTATGAGAAGTGTTCAACTTGCAAATGAACAGAGTCAATTTTGCATCGATCCAATTTCATTAAGGATTAGACAGAGAAAACTTTGCTTTCTTTCTTTTTCTTTTTTAATGTTTGTTTTTGGGTGCCTCCTAAAAGTGAAAATAAAGTAAGGCAACCAATATTGATCGAGTCATATAAAATCTTGAGGAACATTATTATCTCCGTCGCCAATAAACCCAATTAAACCTGTACTATGAAGCACAAATGGAAGAATGTTTTAAAACTTGCGAACTTGCTATTACACTCTAAGAATATGGGTTTCCCAATAATTTAAAGACTTCAAATGTGCATTACATATGGAAGGAGAGACAAATCTCCTTTTAAAAGAAGTAGATATTATTGGCAAACAGAGATACCAATAAAATTTACTGAGGATTAGAGAGGAATAGAGACAGATTATGAATGGGCCTATAACAGTAAAGGGAAGTTTCTGAAGCCATAAAAAAGATTAAACCAGGAAAGGCGCCTGGACCAGATGGATTATCAGGTTCTTATTATAAATGATTTGAGGATGAACTTTTACAACCTTTACAAAACCTGATGAATTTTATCTTACGAGGAGGAAAGTTGCCAGAGAGTTGGAAAGAGGCCAATATAGCATTAATACCTAAAGAGGGACAAGATCTGATTTTAACAAGAAACTATAACACCAGTATTACTGTGGAATAATGTCTGTTGGTTGTTCAGAATTTATAGAATAATAGCATTGGAAGGGACCTTGGAGATCTTCTAGTCCAACCCCCTGCTTAGGCAGGAAACCCTACAACACTTCAGACAGATGGTTATCCAATCTCTCCTTAAAAGCCTCCAGTGTTGGAGCAACCACATCTTCTGAAGACAAATTGTTCTACTGGTTGATTGTTCTTACTGTCAGGAAATTTCTTTTTAATTCTAAGTTGCTATTCTCTTTGTTTATTGCTTCTTGTCTGATACTTTGGAAAATAGGTTGACCCCCTCCTTCTTTGTGGCAGCCCCTCAAATATTGGAACATTGCTACCATACACCCCTAATTTTTCTTTTCACTAGATAGACATACCTAATTGCTGCAACCGTTCTTCATGTATTTTAGCCTCCAGTCCCCTGATCATCTTTCTCACTCTTCACTCTTTCCAGAGTCTCAACATCTTTTTTATACTGCAGGGCCCAAAATGCGGCCGCGCGGGTAGTGATGGGAGTGTCCCAACACTCTCATGTTACACCCCTCCTGCGGGACCTGCATTGGCTACCAGTGGCCCTCCGGGTGAGATTCAAGGTGCTAGTAATCACCTATAAAGCCCTACATGTCTTAGGCCCGGGGTATTTGGTGGACCATCTGCGGCCAGCGACAGCTCCCCATCGCCCGGTGCGTTCCCACAGGGAGGGCCTCCTTGGGGTGCCGTCGGCCAGACAATGTCAGCTGGCGACCCCTAGGGAGTGGGCCTTCTCTGTGGGTGCACCTACCCTGTGGAATCAGCTCCCCCTGGGGCTCCGGGTGGCCCCTGACCTTCGCTCTTTCCGCCGTGGCCTTAAAACATGGCTATTTCACCTGGCCGGCTTGGACTGATGGGGTTTTAGAGGGAATTTTAATGGTTTTTATAGTTTTATTGGGTATTTTAAAGGAAGGATTGGACTTTGTGTGTTTTATTGTTGTGAGACGCCCTGAGTCCTTTTGGAGATAGGGCGGCATATAAGTCCAAATAATAAATAAATAAAATAAAAAAAAACAAAAAAAAAACAGATGCAGTATCATAACAATTCTAGATGATGGCTTGAAACTAATTTTGTAAGAATTTATTCATGAGGATCAATGTGGGTTGACAATTAGGGGACAATGTTAGAAACATGTTGGAGATTTGGGAACATGATTGTTAATGGGGATCTTAAAAAAAAACCAACTGTGTAAGAAACAAAAAGAAACAAGACAGGCTTGTCCCAATGGCTCCACTCTTGTATATTTTGATTCTTGAAATACTGAATAGAGTTATAAGACAAATGTGAAGATTGAGGAGGTGCAGGGGTTAGAGTGCAGTACTGCAGGCTACTTCAGCTGACTGCTAGCTGCAGTTCGGCAGTTCAAATCTCACTGGCTCAAGGTTGACTCAGCCTTCTATCCTTCCAAGGTGGGTAAATTGTTGGGGGCAATATGCTGACTCTGTAAAACCGCTTAGAGAGGGCTGTAAAGTACTATGAAGTGGTATACAAGCTATTGTGAGAGCAAGTTTTTTTTTTTTTTTTAAAGAGACTTGTAAGTTAAGGGCTTTAGGAGATGACTTGAAGTTGTTTCTAGAAGATCCTTTAAAGGGGATTCAAATATTAATGAGCAAATTAAAAGAATTTGGTGCATCAGCAGGTTTCCAGATTGATACACGGAAGATGAAGTTGTTAACAAAAATGAGAAAATAGAAGATCAAACAGAATTGATGAACAAAGTTTAAGAGGAAGGTAAAATATCTGACTATCACTATGACAAATATGAACCGACATGTTATTTCAAAATAACGATGTTAAGACATGAGAGGAAGCTTAAAAAGACAGGTTAAGATGGGAAGAAGCTACCATTGCCATTGCTGGGGAGAATTCCTGTGATAAAAAATGAATGTCTTGACTAGAATGATTATTGTGCAAATACAATTTATTGTTGAGCATATCTACAAGAAAGCTGTGTCTTTCCTATCTTAGTTCCAGAGGTGGTATTCAGCCGGTTCAGACTGGTTCAGGTAAACCGGTAGCAGAAATCGCAGGTGGGCCCGTGTTCTGTCCCCGTATCACGCACACACCCAACCAGCCAGCCGAGGGTTAAATAAACTCTTCAAACACACAACGTCAGTGATAAGGAACTTGGCAGCAACTCCGTGGCTGCCTGCCAAGAGCTTTTACTCCGATAACACAGACAAAAATACACACAGTTTGAATAGTCCAGTTTGTAATTAAATCCACGGCCAATAGGTGTTGTGTCCGAAGGTGCAAGTGCCTCGCCAGAGATTAGCTTTGTCCGTCACAGAGTCTGAATGGCCACCACACTCCCTTTTATAGCCTGTGGGGTGTGGTCCAGTGACTCAGCTTAATCTCTGGCACGCCTCCTTTTCTGCTGCTCACGCTTGTCTCTCCAACACTGGCGTGGGTCCAACCACAATGTTTCTTCATCACTATCCGATGGCTCGGAAACACCTGGCTCCTGGCCAATCTCTTTCCCTTCGGGAGACACCTAAGGCATTGCCAGAGAGGAGGGTCCTGGAGAGGGAGGCCTGGCCGTCTCCTCTCCTTCATGTTCGGAGCCTTCTTCCTCCGATAAGATAGGCTCGGAGGACGGAGCCACAACAGCCCGCCCCAGCTCTATGCTGTCCTATTTAGGCACATTTTTGAGGCTGGGAGCAAGCGCAGAAGGCAGGCATGTGTGCGAATCGGGCGCATGTGCACGCAAAGTGAGCGCATGCACCTGGGGCAAACCAGTAGTAACAAAATGTGAATCCCATCGCTGCTTAGTTCCCCCTATCACAGTGATACCGTCTATCGCGGAGAGTTTTCTTTTTACTTTCTTTCCTCCCAAACTCTATAGTTAGATGCAGATATTTCCGTGCAGGATGAAATATCAGTAGGGTATAAATATAGGTTGTCTCTCATGTGTGAAATTCATGCTAGGAGAAGGCCTAAAGTGTCTCCGTTGGCAGCCTTTTTTTTCTTCCAGGAAAATTTTGAACCGTTTCTGCCAATCTGGGGTTGTGCCAAAGGCTGAGATTCTTGTTTCCCTGCAATTTATGCAAAAGGTTAATTGATGTAGGCTGCTTTGGTTTTTATGTTAAGAGTGGGAAACCCAAATCCCCAAGAGATCTATCAAGACATTACTGTAATCACAGCCTCCCTCTTCTAGCCTGTTCCTCTGAATCCTCTTTAAGCTCCTGCCAACCGTAGGTCCCACTTCTTCCAAAATCAGCAAGGACACCCCAGGAGAACCGACCAATCTTTAAGTGCTCCTCTCTTCTTAATTCTTCATCTAAATTGCTCCCAGGGAACGAGGCTTTAATCATATATTAGCAGCCCACTGATCTGGCTATAAGTGCTGACTTAACTGGGGAAACGGGAAAAGAATCCCATGTTAGGTGTAAACTAACAATAGCCGTTCCTTGGTGCTTATCTTTCCACACACTTCATCCTTTGCCTTTCTAGCATGTGCCTCATAGCTTGAAGTGCTTTATGTCTCTATTTATTACCTTAAGGATTCCCCTTAGCACACTAGGAAGGATGAATTAACTAACAAAACTTCTAAAGGCTTCTACAAAACTGCTTGGGAAGAAAAAAAAAAACCTTCAGGCATTAAAAAAAGGTTAATGAAACCCATACATCAGAGAAGCAAATCCCTTCTGTGTCTCGCCATCAGAAATGTGTGCATTCACTCATCAACTTATGAACAACCCACACCTATAACAGATTTTCAAATAATTTTGCTTGTGTCTTCTGTAGAGATTGCTTTTTTTTTTTTTTTTACACCATAATCAACCAAAGAAGATTTCAGAACCTTGTCTATCTGGAAAATCCAAAGCAGAGTCTGTTATTAGTTTGATGGAGTATCAGTAGGAAGAATAGGTAGGTAGGTAGGTAGGTAGGTAGGTAGGTAGGTAGGTAGGTAGGTAGGTGGAGAGAGAGAGAGACAGACAGAGGCAGAGACAGACAGAGGCAGAGACAGGGGCAGAGAGACAGACAGAGACAGACAGACAGAGACAGACAGACAGAGATGGAGAGAGACAGAGAGAGAGGGAGGGAGGGAGAGGGAGAGAGACAAAGACAGAGACAGAGATGATATACCCACACAGAATTTCAGAGTTGGAAGAGACTTTGTAGGTCTTCTAGCCCAATCCCCTGCTCAAATGGCTGTCCAGTTTCTTCTTAAAAATTTCCCAAGGTGAAACACCTACAATTTCTGAAGCAAGCCGTTCCACTGGTTAATTGCTCGTACTGTTAGGAAATGTATCCTTAGTTATAGGTTGCTTCTCTCCTTGATTAGTTTCCATCCACTGTTTCCAGTGCTTTGGAAAAATAGGTTGACACTCTCTTCTTTGTGTCAGCTCCTCAAATATTGGGACACTGCTATCATGTTATATCTATCTCTCATGTAATAGATGATAGATAGATAGATAGATAGATAGATAGATAGATAGATAGATAGATAGATAGATAGATAGATACATCAATAGATGATAGATAGATAGATAGATAGATAGATAGATAGATAGATGATAGATGATAGAAAGAAAGATAGATAGAGATAGATAGATAGATGATAGATAGATAGATAGATAGATAGATAGATAGATAGATAGATACATCAATAGATGATAGATAGATAGATAGATAGATAGATAGATAGATGATAGAAAGAAAGATAGAGATAGATAGATGATAGATGATAGAAAGAAAGAAAGATAGAGATAGGTAGGTAGGTAGGTAGGTGGATGGATGGATGGATGGATGGATGATAGGTAGGTAGATAGGTAGATGGATGGATGGATGGATGGATGAATGGATAGATAGATAGATAGATAGATAGATGATAGGTAGATGATAAGTAGGTAGGTAGGTAGGTAGGTAGGTAGGTAGGTAGGTAGGTAGGTGGATGGATGGATAGATGGATGGATGGATGGATGGATGGATGGATGGATGGATGGATGGATGGGATAGACAGGCAGGCAGATAGGCAGGCAGGCAGGCAGACAAACAGACAGGCATTACAATATTGCCACAAAAATTACAGAAAGGTAGATAGGTATTCAGCAGGACCTGAATTATATGAGAGAGATTCTATTCTCAGTCAACCTATTTTTCCTCATACAAAGTGAGGCTAAAGCTAGCTTATTTATTTCTCATATACCCAATTTATCTACCACCTTCATCCTAATGGAATCTAGATGGATTACAGATAATAAAAGAAAGGGTGGATTACAACCAATAATTAAACTATTACAACTAATGTATTGATCCCTATCTTTGAAATGTGAGTGAATGTCCCTAGAAAGTATCACATCCTTATCTCTCTGTTGATCCGGAGCTCTTCATGGTTCAGATTCATGCATTTCATTGTAACACATGATGGATGGACTCAGTCAAGAAGGTTTAGTTTTCAGAAGAGTCTGGATTAATTCATGTGCAGCCAAGTGGCCAAAGAGACTACTAGTCTTAGAGAGATCCTGCTCTTCAAATGTTTCTCCAACTTTACATCTTCCACAATAGCACAAAACCTTTCACACAGTTTTCCACAGCTCACCTACTCTGCAAAGGACACAAAGCGGCGAAGAAAATGCTTCTCTGTACCAGAGCAGAAAGTATAAATATGATTGACTTATCTCTCAACAGGACACCCGATAATCAGATGCACAGGAAGAAATAAATGGCATGTTTTCCATCCCATCCTTGACAGGAGAACTAATCTCCCCCCCTTGAAAATTAGCTATTATCTCTCGCTAACAACTTCAGAGCCTTCTCCGATTTCAGCTACTCTCTATAAAATAGGTGAGCATCTCTGCAACGTACCCACAAGTTGTTTTTATGGTTTACTAATGGGTTGTTGGTTTGACAAAGACTAAACGCTGGCTAATGGAACTGGCAACTTCATTTAATCTGACCAAGAGTTTCTGCTGTCTCTATTAGATTGAGTAAGACATTTCCTAACAGTGAGGACAATTAACCGGTGGAAGAGCTTGCCTTCAAAAGTTGTGGGTGCTCCATCACTGGAGGCTTTTAAGAAGAATCTGGGCAGCCGCTTGTCTGCAATGGTACTGTTCTGCCCCAGCTACGGATCCCAAAGAACACAGCACACACAAACTCTGAACAAAACTTAGTTTACTCAAATAATGCAGTTTTAGCAAATGCCGACTGTTAATAAGCGTTCTTAACAGCCTGCCAGAATTCCACAGATAAGATAGTCAGAGTCTTACTGGAGTTGGCATAAAGCCCAGAAGCTAGGTTGCAGAGAAATCCCAACGTGATGATTAGCGAACTAAAGTTGTTTCCTGCAGCTTGTTGCAAGCTGAATTCTTTCTTAAATAGGCAAAGGGCGTGGCCAATTAGCCCCAAGCCTTACTCTCGAGGAGACCTCCTGAGGAACCACTCCTGCCTTTTGGCAGCTCTGCGTGCCCGTGCATTGAGAAGAGGCTCCTCCTCTTCATCCTCTTCACTTAAAGGAGCCTCTGGAGGTTCTGAAGGCCCTGATGAATCCCTGCCTCTGGCACCACATCTTCTTCAGTCTCCTCACTGTCCGACTCGAGAGCCAGCTGCACAGGCTGTTGGTGCAGCACCACACCAGACTCCTCGTCGTCAGGATCAGCAATAATCCACACAGGCTGCTGGCAGGCCACAACAGGTACAAGGTCTCCTGCTTGAGTAAGGGGCTAGACTAAAAGACCTCCAACTCCATTTTCTGTTATTCCAATTTGCAGAATTCTCTTCTCCTTGTCACGGCCACGCTATGTGCAGCCTCTTGTTAACATTACGTAAATATCTATAACTCAATTTTAGCAAAAATCACAACCCAGTTGTCCTCTTTCTCGCAACTAGCCTGGTAATGAAACCAACCCACAAGCTTGGAGGATGAACCTTCACCTTCACCAAGCTAGAGATATTTGCCACTTATTGCATCGTGACTAATTAAATAAATAAATAAAACAGATGGAGTTCTAATGGACTGGCATAATTACCAACCAAGGCCCTGTTTTTGGGTGTGTGTGTGTCAGGGGTGGGTTCTATTTTTTTTTTACTACTGGTTCTGTGGGCGTGGCTTATTGTGTGGGTGTAGCTTGGTGGAATGTGACTGGGTGGGCGTGGCCAACTTTTTTTTTTAACTTTTAAAAGCATTTTTCTACAACCTTAAGAGATTGCAGAAAAAAATGCTTTCAGAAGCCTCTGACGATCCCAGTTGAGCCGCTTTTTTTTTTTTTTTTACTTTAAAAAGCATTTTTTCGGCTGAAGAGGTTGTAGAAAAAATGCTTTTAAAAGTTTTTTTTAAAAAAAGCTTCTGATGAGGTGGGCAGGGTAAGCGAGCGGCGAGCGGGCCGGGGACCGGTTCGGGGGCGTGGCCAGCCAATGTTATTACCGGTTCTCTGAACTACTAGAAATTTTTACTACCGGTTCTTGTGAACCGGTGCGAACCGGGAGCAACCCACCACTGGTGTGTGTGTGTGTGGGAGGGAGGGAGAGAGGGAGGATCTATTTCCTTTCATTCCAAACCAGACAAAGACATCAACTGAGGTTTAAATTAAGAAGGGCTACCCTGATGGATGGCAGGCCAAGAGACCGATGAAAGCAACCTGGGTCTCTCAGAACAAGCTGACAAGAAAGCAGCTGTGGTGATGATGGTTGGGGGAACTGAACCCTGCTTGAGAATCCAGAGATGTAAGATTCAATCATTTTGACTTTGTTCCGGGTCTGCTTCAGACGCACAGCTGCGGGGCACTTTATAATTTTTCTTGATATGGGAACAATAGCCACAGCAGCCAGGACACAATGACTGCCCTAATAGAAAAAGTCTTTGATTAACTGGTCATCAGGCGGTTCTTCAGGGAACTGTGCGCTAAACTACTTCAATCCCAATCTCGGGCACACTGAGTTTCGAGCTGTTCGTTTGCAGTCTCCCAGTGTGACAGGCAGAATGTGCCTTACTTCCTAATCACCAAAAAGTGTTAGGAAGGTGCCTTCAGCTCGCTCAGAAATATGTTTCAAGGGCCATTAGCTATTTAGACAACAATAATCTTTCCTTGAGGCAAAACAACATGTTTTGTTTTACAGTCTAGTGATCTGAACAAGTGTTTGTGGGTCTCTCTCTCTCTTTTTTTCTCTCCCTCTCTCTCTCTCCCCCTCCCTCCCCCATCTCTCCCTCCCTCTCTCTCCCCTCTCCCTCCCTCCCTCTCTCTTACTCTCTCTCTCCCTTTCTCCCTCTCTCTTTCTTTCTTTCTCCCTCCCTCCCTCTCACTCTTTCTCTCTCCCTCTCCCTCTCCCTCCCTCTCTTTCTCTTTCTCTCCTGTCTCTCTTTCTCCCCCTCTCTTTCTCCCTCCCTCTCCCTCCCTCCCTCCCCCTCTCTCTCCCTCCCTCCCACTCTCTTTCTCTCTCCCTCCCTCCCTCTCTCTTTCTCTCTCCCTCCCTCCCTCTCCCTCCTTCCCTCCCTCCCTCTCTCCCTCCCTCTCCCTCTCTTTCTCTCCCTTTCTCTCTCTCCCTTTCTCCCTCTCTTTCTCTCCCCCTCTCTCTCCATTTCTCTCCCCTCTCTCCCTCCCTCTCTCTTTCTCTCTCCCTCCCTCCCTCTCTCTTTCTCTCTCCCTCTCTCTCTTTCTCTCTCTAACCAGACTCCAAATTCATTACAAAGAAGTACTACAGGGTTACCTAAAACCCTCCCACAAAGCCCCGTCTACATCTTTTCTTGCCTACTCTTCAGCAATGGGAGGCTGGATGGCTAAGATCTATAGATACTGAGTTTCTTCAAGGCTACAAAAGAAAGCAGAATGATTTCAACTGCAGACATCACTGCCAAACAACTCCTGCAGCAATTGCAAAAGAAGAAGGGAAAGGGAAAAAAAAAAGATGAAGGGGCTTCACTGTATCTGGAGAACTCACCACTGTTTGCCCTGACAAATAGTATAGACTGTGATATAAGCAGACACTTTAATTATCTGCATCCAGAAATACAGATCCAATCTGTTTCCCTTCTGCACTGTTACATCATCTGTTTCAAATTAGCAGAGTGTGATTTTTTAATATAGGGGTGAGGGGAGCTCCCAGTTACCAAACATATCTAATAAAACCTACATTATTGTTGTTGTTGTTGTTGTTGTTGTTGTTGCTGTTGCTGCTGCTGCTGTTGTTGTTGTTGTTGTTGTTGTTGTTGTTATTATTATTATTATTATTATTATTATTATTATTATTATTATTATTATTTTAGTGAATGAGTCTCAGCCTCTCATCTCTTTCTCAAATAGCTAAAAGTAAACTGTGATATCAATTCTTTCTGCTCTAAATGATGGAAAGTTTTACAAGGCAGCAAGAAGGAACATTATCCTCATCACCACCACTACCGTCCGAGAATAAAACAATGCTGAAAGGACCACAATTTTAAAAATCCGGGACTGTAATTATTGCCAATAGATGGGAGATTGTTTAAGACTAGCAGCGATGGAGCCGGGGATACCGAGGGTGACAGAATCTGCAGGTGCAACCGTGCTTTGCCTATTGATACAAATTGAATCTGAAAATAGCAATTTATTCCCCAAATCAAACCAATTGCTGCCCCACGGCTCTTCTTTTTCACCTCTCATTTGCCAGCTCATCATTCTTAACTATTCCTCTTTTTTCTTAGCTTTTACCAGTCCAGCTGTTTTGGCCACCGCGTCTATTGAGAGGAAGATGGGAAGGTTGGACATAAGATGGAAACAGGGCTGGATAATAAAGGAATATGGACTCTCACCCAGAATGTTTCAGCTAAACTCATGCGTGCCCATGTAAATGACATTCACATTTGTACTAAGCAAACCCAAAGTAATCTAAAATTGGACATTTGACGAGAAAAGCTGATAATTTTATTAAATTAGAATAGAATAGAATAGAATAGAATAGAATAGAATAGAATAGAATAGAATAGAATAGAATAGAATAGAGCAAGATGGAACAAAACGGAACAGAACAGAACAGAACAGAACAGAACAGAATAACAGAGTTGGAAGGGATGTTGGAGGTCTACCAGTCCATAGAATAGAATAGAATAGAATAGAATAGAATAGAATAGAATAGAACAGAACAGAACAGAACAGAACAGAACAAGACGGAACAAAACAGAACAAAACAGAACAGAACAGAATAGAACAGAATAACAGAGTTGGAAGGGATATTGGAGGTCTTCCAGTCCATAGAATAGAATAGAATAGAATAGAATAGAATAGAATAGAATAGAATAGAATAGAATAGAATAGAATAGAATAGAATAGAACAGAACAGAACAGAACAGAACAGAACAGAATAGAATAGAATAGAATAGAATAGAATAGGAAGGGGCCTTGGAGGTCTTCTAGTCCAGCCCCCTGCTCAAGCAGGAGAACCTATACCATTTCAGATAAGTGACTGTCTAGTCTCTTCTTAAAAACCTCCAATGATGAAGCACCCATGATTTCTGAAGGCAAGCTGTTCCACTGGTTGATTGTCCTCACTGTTAGGAAGTTTCTCCTTAATTCCATTTTCTTAATTCTTCTCTCTTTGGTTATTTTCCAACCATTGTTTCTTGTCCTGGCCTCTGGTGCTTTGGAGAATAATTTGACCCCCTCTTCTTTATGGCATCCCCTCAAATACTCATTATATTGCTATAATGTTGCCCTTAATTCTTCTTTTTCTTTCTTTAGACTAGCCAAACTCAAATCCTGTAGCCATTCTTCATATGTTTTAGTCTCCAGGCCTTTCGTCATGTTAGTTGCTCTTCTCTGAACCTTTTTCCCAAAGTCTCAACATCTTTTTTGTAGTATGGTGACCAAAATTGGTTGCAGTATTCCAGGTGTGGTCTTACTAGGGTTTTACAAAGCGGTACTAATACTTCACATGATCTTGATTCTATGCCTCTGTTGAAACAACCCAGGATTGTATTAGCGTTTTTGGCTGCTGGCTGATGTTCAAGTGATCGTCCACCAGGACTCCAAGGTCCCTCTCTAGTTCTATTTTTGATAGTCTTCAAGACCATCAAGAAATTCCTATTAAGCGTCTGAGTCGCCTTGTGAGACTTTGCCAATAGCAGTTATGTAGAAAATGAGGCCTGAATGCCCTAACAAAGACTTTATAGAACATTTTTCCAGTATATAGATATAACCATAGATACAATACAAGTGAAGCAGTCACAAGAGAGCCAAAATACGAAATTGGGGGCTTCTTTGCATTGCAGTTCTCCAGGTGTAAAACGCATCTTATTAGAGCCACAGAAGGATTCATTTTACATAAAGGCATCGGAGACACATTAGAGTACTAATTAAAAAATAACCTGGATGTGTAATTAGATAAAAATCCGTGCCTTTCAAAAAAAAGTAAATGGAGAAATATATTAAAATCCCTTCCCCCCCCTTCAAAACAAATTTAAAATGGGGAGGGAAAAAAAAGAAAGAAAAGCTAAGAATCTGAGACACAGTGAAATGGCTAGAGCACTCTATTCATGCTTAATGGCATCTTACCTATATAATGAGAATATATAATCTCAATGTTTCCGTAGGGTTTGTCGCGCCATATTTTATATGCGGCTTAAAGGTGGTTAAAGCTCAGAGAATAATGGCTTGCTGAATGGCAAGCGTTGCAAAAACACGCTTGAAAGTCTGGGGCCCCTCCTTCTCCGCCAGCTCCATCTTCATGCATTATAGAAATGTCTGTAGAACTGTAACAAAGTATTTCCCAAAATAACTGCAGCCAAATTGAGAATTGGGCTGCATGACAAAAGTACATAGAAGAAAAAAAAAAGTGGAACGAGCACACACACACACAAAACACACACATCTAATCTGCCTCTACATCTGTCTGTCTGTTTGACTGACTGTCTGTCTGTCTATCTATCTTTCTATTATCTATCAGCTATCTATCAGCTATCTATATACAGTATCTATCTACAGTATCTATCTAGCTCTTTCTTTTTTCATCTATTATCTATCTATCTATCATCTATCTATCTATCTATCTATCTATCTATCTATCTATCTATCTATCTATCATCTATCTATCTATCTTCCTTCCTTCCTTCCTTCCTTCCTTCCTTCCTTCCTTTTCTTTCTTTTCTATCATCTATCTATCTATCTATCTATCTATCTATCTATCTATCTATCTATCTATCTATCTATCTATCTATCTATCTTCCTTCCTTCCTTCCTTCCTTCCTTCCTTCCTTCCTTCCTTTTCTTTCTTTTCTATCATCTATCTATCTATCTATCTATCTATCTATCTATCTATCTATCTATCTATCTATCTATCTATCTATCTATCTATCTATCATCTATCTATCTCTATCTTTCTTTCTTTCTTTCTATCATCTATCTATCTATCTACCTATCTATCTACCTTCCTTCCTTTTCTATCATCTATCTATCTATCTATCTATCTATCTATCTATCTATCTATCTATCTATCTATCTATCTATCTATCTTCCTCCCTCCCTCCCTCCTTCCTTCCTTCCTTCCTTCTTTCCTTCCTTCCTTCCTTCCTTCCTTCCTTTTCTTTTTCTATTATCTATCTATCTATCTATCTATCTATCTATCTATCTATCTATCTATCTATCTATCTATCATCTATCTATCTCTATCTATCATCTATCTATCATCTATCTGTCTGTCTGTCTGTCTGTCTGTCTGTCTGTCTCCCATTTTTCAAGAAAGGCATCAGGCTGCCAATCAACATGAGCAAATTCGAGAATATACACTGGGGGAATAATTGCTTAACTTTTCAGGATTCAAAGATGAGAATGTACCTAGACATTCTGGGTTTGTTGCTACCTGAGTTTGTTGCTACGGTTACTTTGGCATGGGGTCAGCCAGTTCACTAGAAAATGATGTGGAATAGAATAGAGAGCAGGAAATAAGGATAGTTGAAAAGGTGAAAATGGACACGATTCTCTAAAGGCATTCAAAGAAGCTACCTAACAGCTCACATATACCAAGGTCTGTTCGATCTCATGCATATTGACAACAAGCTAGAGCTAGTCTTATTAGAAGTGTGATAAGCATGTGCATCCATTTTCCAACTGAAAATAAGTTGATTTTCTGTCTAATAACTTAGCATCTCAGGGACTAAAGGATTTCGGCTAGGCAGTCAAGTTCTACAAAAAAGAATAAAACAACACACAAATGTAGACTGCTGAGGAATCACCTCACCACCTGACTTATGTTGGGGGAAACCTGGAGAAACATGCTCCATTCTTTGACTTTAATCAAAAACCAAAAAAGGCTAATTCATATAGGGAGAGTCAGAAGGATGAGAAGCAGTTTTCCTCCCCCCCTCCCCCATGGATGGGTGGGCTCTTGACATTTTGAATTAAGCACAGGATAACTCAGAAATGAGTCCTGTTGATTCCAGGAAGCTTGTTCTCAGGTAGGAAGCCTCAAGTGTCAAGTTTCAAGGTCGTCTCAAATTAATTGCATTTCAAACAAAGTCTTTGAAGAAAATCTCCTATTTATTAAGCACGACATTCTAACCTGACTCCAATCAGAGCCAACACTGACTTCCAGCTCCAAACCCTCCCTTTCCATTCCCCACTCCCCTGCACTCATTGGCCATCTTCCAAGTCATTCTACCCCTAATCTACTCCAGCTCAAAGGAATTTCCCCCTCCCCATCCCATCTCCTAGGGAATATTATCTACAGGGAAAATAAGTAGGTGAAAAGTCAAACGTCCCTTTCCAGACGCCTTCGCTTCTCCTTCTTATGTCAGCACTAGAGTAAATGCAGGTTGAAGTGCTGACATGAAGATTGAATGGGGCAATTCAGAACAATTGCTTTAAATTCCTTAACTTAAAAGAACTCCACTCCCCAGGTTAGTATCAGGGATGGGCTACAAAAATTTTAGCAAGGGGTTCTCTGCCCGGTTGCTGGGTGGGCATGGCATTGGTGGGCGTGGCTTAGTCATTCTTCTGCACTGTGGTGTGTGTGTGGGGGGGCATTTTTGCCCTCCCCGGGCTCCAGAGGCTTTTTTTGAGCCTCCGGGAGGGCAAAAACAGCCTCCCCAGGTTCTGGTGGACCTCTGGAGGCCGGAAAAGTCTGGAAACGGGCCTTCCCGAACTTCCAGTAGGCCCATTTTTTACCCTCTCTGAGCCTCCATGCGCGCCCTGCACTTATCTGCATCCAAAACGGGCCACGTGGGGACTCCTGGGAGGGGCAGGTTGGGGTAGGTGGGGCCAGCCAGGAATGGGATTTGGGGGTTCTCTGAACTGCACAGAGTCTTAGCTAGAGGTTCTCCCAAACCCCTGCAAACCCCCCAGCAGCCCACCCCTGGTTAGTACATATAAAAAAGCATGCAACATTGTTAAACTTATATATATTGTAATGTCATTGCTTCAATGTTTTGGGGGGGGGTGTTTTTTGTATATAAGAGTTTGAACTGTTCATATGCACATCTGGTATATAACAAAGATTCAATGTTTCTAGCAAAATAGTAGAACAATTGGGCAGTGACAAAGACACAGGTAAAAGTAAAGTCTCCATTCGGCCAAATGTAACTTCTTGTGACTTGATAGATAGATCCTTTTAGTTTTCTGGACAACAGTGCAACCAACCTTTTTCCCAATTTTCCAGCCTAGCCTACAGTACTGAGATTCCTTGGAAGTTTCCTATCCAAGTACCAAGCATGGTTGAACTTCCTAGTCCCAGCTATGTTAGCCAGATGCTTCTTCCTACTGAACCAGTGACTGAGCCATTCCAGAGAAACACACAAGCTGAAAATCTATTGCTTTCACCTCCAAACTCTGCCTACTTTCTCCTACTCCTAAAATGCCCACATACCTGGATCTTAAAATCACAAAACTGCAACTCACTTATTTTGGCCATATCATGCAGGGGAATTTCCTGGAGAAAGTAATTATGTTTTCGAAGAGTTAGCAGTAAAAAGGAAAGCAGGCCATTGAAGAAGACGGTGGCTGGACACAATCAAGTTTGAACCTAGCCAGAGTATAGAACAACTCAAACAAGGAGTGTAAGATCGGAAGATGTGAAGAGACCTGGCCCATAGAATCTCCATGAGTTGGATACAACTGAATGGGTAACATCATCATCACTTGGATATTAGTAATAATAATATCATGGTTTCTGCTACATGGTCAACAATGGTGGATCCTACCATGTGGTGGGATTTATTTGGATATTCTGAGTGGGACAATTTAAAAAAGATAAAGATGTGAACTGTGCAACAGTACATATAGATTTTTTTTTCCCTAGGCAGTATTGGAATGCATCTGATATTTCTGCAGAATTTGTCCTAGGACAACACCCAAGTCACACTTCATTTAGTATAAATCATTTATCATTTTCCCTAGAGCCACTAAAAACAATTAACAAATTAATAAATCTCTAGACCAACACATATAGACAAGCACATACACTCCTTCATTGTTAATTGCCCAAAACTTTGGGGGAAAAAAAATCTACTTCCATTTTTTTACCCTGACTATTTAGCAGGTTCTGATAGGTTCTGGAGAACTGGTAGTAGAAATTTTGAGTAGTTCAGAAAACCAGCAAATACCACCTCTGGCTTGCCCCAGAGTGGGGTGGGAATGGAGATTTTGCAATATCCTTCCCCCAGGACTGGAAAGGGAATGGGGATTTGGCAATATCCTTCCCCTGGAGTAGGGTGGGAATGGAGATTTTGCAGTATCCTTCCCCTGCCATGCCCACCAAGCCACCCCCACAGAACTGGTAGTATAAAAATTTGAATTCCACCACTGCGGCCTGACTACATGTGATTTGATGTGTCTGTTTTCAAGACAGCGGACTGAATTTGTCCTCATATATTATGGTATCCACTCCATGTGACCAGCAAGGTTAAGGTTTTGTGTAGCAGTGTTTCTCAAAGATAGCAGAAGGCTGTATATAAGAAGGCTGGTGATTTTGGTTGTTTACTTGTTCTGCTATCAGAACGGGAAGCTCTGAAGTGAACGGGTCTCTCTCTCTCTCTCTCATTCCATGAATCGATGTGTGTTCTACCTCATCTTATCACAGCTCCACATCCTATTTCCCCCCCCTTAACACACTCTTGCTAGAGCACTGGCAGGGAGAGATACAACAAAGAAGTGAGACCGATCTTTAAAAAATAATAATAATCATCATCATCATCCAAGAATGCAGAGTTGTACTTGTTACTCTAGAGTGCAGCACACATTTTTGGGGGGACAGACAGGTGTTTACTTTGTTGATTCACTCCAAGAGAGACCCCATAGCAACACGAAGAGCTAAAAATAGCAGAAGATCAAGTTTGGTGCTTAGCAGTTGTCCTGGGATTTCTCCACCAGCCTTCCTACCTGATCCTGTTGAAGTGATCTATATGTATTATCTCTAACGCAGCAAATGGAGCCTGCGTATCCTCAGCAGAAAAAATTAGAGGGAAAGGACTTAGATAATATTGTTATATGAAGCTCCAGATCAGGGGTGTCAAACTCAATGCCCCTGCGCCGGATTCAGTCTGCAGGGTGCTTAGATCTGGCCCGCCAACCAGATGCTGGCCTGGAAACAGCGAATGACCAGCTCGTGGTGCCTCTGCCAGTGACAACAGAGTTTGGGAGGGCCAAGTACGTCCTTCGCAAGCTCCATTTTCACTGGCAGAGGGTTGCAGGAGGCCGTCCTAGCCGAAAACAGAGCTTGCAAGGTCCATGTGCAGTTCCCGAGCTCCGTTTTCACTGGCAGAGGGTTGCAGGAACCAGTCCCAGCCAAAAATGGAGCTCGGGAACCTGTTTTCACTGGCAGAGAACTCAGGAAGTAGAGAGGAGCAGGGGAAGGGGAGGGGAAGTAGAAAAGGGGAAGAGAGAAGGAGCGAAGAAAGTAGAAAGGGACAGAAGAAGGAAGAGGAGGGAAGAAGAAGAGGAAAGGTTGTGGTAAAACAAAGAAGAGGAAATGGTAAAAGAGCAGCCCCGAACAAATAAAAATGAAAGTTAAAGGATAAGATGAATGATCAATGATTAATGATGGATAAGAAACTGTACACTTAAATATGTTTATGAGAAATAAAAATAAAAAAAATATGCAAAAAAAAGAAGAAGAAGAAGAAAAGAAGTGGGTGCTCCATCACTTGGAGTCTTTTAAGAAGAATCTGGACAGGCAATTGTCTTAACTAATCTAGGATCTCCTGCTTGAGCGAAGGGGTTGGACTAGAACAGTGATGGCTAACCTTTTTGCGGGGGTCGTGCGGGGGTTGTGCGGGGCGGGGGAGGTCACACACACACATGCCCACACCCATAATTCTATGTGCCCTGACCCCCAGTGCATGTGCGCGCAACCTTCCCTCCCCTGCCTTTTGGCACATGATGGCATGGTGGGCCCGGACCAGAAGTCAGCAAATGGGCCATTTCCGGCTTCCAGGGAGCCTCCGTGGGGGTGGGGAAGGTCGTTTTTGCCCTCCCCAGGCTCCTAAAAAGGCTCTGGAGCCTGGGAAGAATTAAAAATGGGCCTTCCCCCATGGAGGCCCTCTGGAGGCCAGAAACAGCCTGTTTCCTGACTTCTGGTGGGCCCAGAAGGCCCGAAAATCAGCTG
This sequence comes from Pantherophis guttatus, assembly GCF_059756535.1. Classification (NCBI taxonomy): domain Eukaryota; kingdom Metazoa; phylum Chordata; class Lepidosauria; order Squamata; family Colubridae; genus Pantherophis; species Pantherophis guttatus. Next base: position 121,487,851 of record NC_142067.1, on the reverse strand, counting down.
GTCAGTGCACATATGCATGCTGGAGCTGAGCTCGCGTGCCCACCGATATGGCTCCACATGCCACCTGCGGCACGCGTGCCATCGATTCGCCATCACGGGACTAGAAGGTCCCTTCCAACTCGGTTATTCTCTTACTATTCTGGATGAGACCTAAAAAAAAAAAAAAAACACCACCCAATTGACATATTTAATCATTCTTCTGTTATTCATTTTGCTCTGAAATACATCTGTGCGTTTAACTTTGTTTGGCTTCTTGGCATCTCCTGGGGTTTCTGTCAGCATGATGTCACTCACTTCAAGTGATTAAAATGGTTACTTAAGTTATTATGGACCTCGGGACAAACTGCTGGAGGAAAAGTAATTCTATTTAGAATTTGCATCGTTGGCCCATCACCCCGTTTAAAGGGCAACGGGATTCAGGATTTCATCTATCAAAAAAGGAGGCAGAAATGCCTTGGTTGAAGTCAGCAGGTTTTTCTAATGCCTGAGCAAAGCAAGGGCTTACCAAAGGACCTTACATTTGGGCACCCGGAAAGCTCTCCTAATTAGCTAGCAGAACAGTAATAGCTAAGCCATTAAAACCGAAGTGAGAACATCTGAGATGAAGCGTATTGGCAAACTTCAAAGCTGTTAATTTGAAGGGCAAATGTTAGGTCTCTAGAAGCGAAAGTAAATCATTTTGGCACCATAATTACATACATGCACTCCGATGGCTTTGACTTTACCGTTCGAAAGGTTGATGGACTATAATTATTTATATTTTGGAATGATTTAGATGTGAATGGGTGTAAACAGTGCCAAAACCTACATGTGTATCCAGAATGTTATCCTGAGATGCCTACATACCAGGGGTGAAATTCAGCAGGTTCTGACAGGTTCAGGAGAACCGGTAGCGGAAATTTTGAGTAGTTCGGAGAACCAGCAAATATCACCCAGTGGTGAAATCTAATTTTTTTTTACTACTGGTTCTGTGGGTGTGACTTGGTGGGCATGGTGTGGTTTGGTGGGCATGGCCACGGAAGCATACTGCAAAATCTCCATTCCCTCCCCACTCTTGGGGTAAGGAAAATCTCCATTCCCACTCCACTCTAGGGCCAGCCAGAGGTGGTATTTGCTGGTTCTCCAAACTACTCAAAATTTCTGCTACTGGTTCTCCAGAACGTGTCAGAACCTGCTGGATTTCATCCCTGATGCCACCTCTGGCTGGCCTCAGAGTTGGGGTGGGAATGGAGATTTTGCAATATCTTTCCCCCAGGAGTTGGGAGGGAATGGGGATTTTGCAATATCCTTCCCCTGGGGTGGGAATGGCGATAACATCATCAGTGCTAGTAAGGAGTGCTGTTTGCTGTCAGTTTATAATCTGGTGTCTTGCCTATATAAGATTTGAAAACAGGTTGTTGTTTTTTTCCTTATTTCTCTCTAACTGTTTTCCACTCCTCCTATGGCATACTGTTTCATGGCTTCACTGAACCTCTTGAAAACTATTCATCCTTGGAGTCTAGATCCTCTCTTAAACTTCTCATATTTAGGAAAATAGTTTAAGCTTGATTTTCCAGCAAAATTTTGAACTCAGGCCGGCAATTAATTCTGTCTTGTTTGAAATTTAATTCTGACCTTAAGTTTCACTAAAGGTGCACTTCATGTCTTCTTTAATTATTACAGTTGTAAATTGCATAAGAAAGCTTTTTATATACCATGTTTTCCCGAAAATAAGACCCTGTCTTATACTTTTTTGAACCCCAAAATAAGTGCTTGGCCTTATTTTCGAGGAGGTCTTATTATTTAGGGAGCAAGACGGGGCTCCTCTTGCCATCTTACCTGATTTCCAGCTCTGTCTCCCTAACCCTAACCAGAGGAAATGGCGGGGACCGGCGACACATGTGGTTAAATATTTTCAGGGGGGGCTTATTTTCAGGGAGGGCTTATTTTAGCGCATGCGCTCAAAAGCCTGATTGGGCTTATTATCCAAGGAGGTCTTATTTTTGGGGAAACATGGTAGATATTGAAAATTAATAAAATAAACATTAATAACACAAACCTCTTTTCTCCCTGTTTGGTTTTTTTGGGTGTGTCTTCTGGCCAATTGTCTTTTTTTTTTCTTTGACATAATTTGTAGGTATGCTCTCATCAGTGCTCTGAAGATATTGCTTAGTTTGGGTCATGAAACCTCTGCGAGAAAACAACCAATCTCAGAGAGCACCAAGGACCCTTCATTTCAACCCTGAGTTACAAATATTCTCCTTTATTGCTATGAATATAGGTATTTATTTAAAATTGAGATTCAAGGTGCTGGTAATCACCTATAAAGCCCTACATGGCTTAGGCCCGGGGTATTTGGTGGACCATCTGCGGCCAGCGACAACTCCCCATCGTTCCCACAGGGAGGGCCTCCTTGGGGTGCCGTCAGCCAGACAATGTCGGTTGGCGACCCCTAGGGAGCGGGCCTTCTCTGTGGGTGCACCTACCCTGTGGAATCAGCTCCCCCTAGGGCTCCGTGTGGCCCCTGACCTTCGCTCTTTCCGCTGTGGCCTTAAAACATGGCTATGCCACCTGGCCGGCTTGGACTGAAGGGGTTTTAAAGGGGATTTTAATGGTTTTTATAGTTTTACTGGGCATTTTTTAAAAAAATTGAACTTTGTGTGTTTTATTGTTGTGAGCCGCCCTGAGTCCTTTCGGAGATAGGGCGGCATATAAGTCCAAATAATAAATAAATAAATAAATAAATAAATAAATAAATAAATAAATAAATAAATAAATAAATAAATAAATAAATAAATAAATAAATAAATAAATTTGACTGTATATACTTAATTGCATTTCCCGGAAACTAATATTGTAAATGGTCCCTAAAATACTAAATCTTCGGAGAACATTTGCGGGGTGTAGCAAGAAGAGAAAACATTACAGAAAGCTCACCACGAAGGGGATACTGACAGCATTTAAACCTAGAGAAATATTTTCAGCTTCTCAGTTAGACTTTTGTTTCAGATCTCCAAGAACCGGTAACCCAGGCAGTTGCGCGAATCTCCTCTTCATTAACTCAAGCCCGTGGCTAATCTAAATGCATGCAAAGGGTGGAAGAAATTGAATTAAACGCAGGGGAAACCAAGGGCCCATTACTAAGCCCCAAAGTATGCACTTCAATGATGGAGATGAGGTAGATTTCTAAGTATATTTACTCTGGGCCTGGCAAAAGCCATTAATTGTGTAATTAATTTACATCTTTGGAAGCATGAACAGTTCTCTTGCAGGGTATTTTAGACCCTGTCCCCCAGTATGTGATTTGCTGGTATCAGCCGCTATAAATATATATATTTTTTTAACACAATGTAGAAATGTCATAGTCAGCTACAGCTAAATGAATTTTCATTTGTTTTCTAGGCAGCCAAATCCATGCAGCTTATGAACCTGCTAATCAGATATTCTGACCCTTGGTAAGTCAACTTCATAATCAATAGCTGACTGCCTTCCCCCTCTCCTTTCCTCCCCTGTTTTTTGCTTCAACTCTTAGTGGCACCTCCTGATTAATATCTGCCTTCCAGGAGAAGGATATGAAAATGATATAATGCAAAAAAATAGCTTGAACTACTGCTGCTAATACAGGACGGTGAACTACCTGCAGGCTTGAGGGAGCAAATGCTGAAATCAACAAGAGTAGATAAATATCAATGCTTGCAATTTGTGTGTGTGTGTGTGTGTGTGTGTGTGTGTGTGTGTGTGACAGAGAGAGGGGAGGAGAGGGAGGGAGGGATGGGAGGAGGAAGGGAGGGAGGGAGAGAAGGAGAGAAAGGATGGCTAGAGAGGCAGAGGGAGAGGGAGGGAGGGGGAGAGAAAGAGAGGGAGAGGGATGGAGGGAAGGAGAGAGAAAAAGAGGGAGAGACAGAGGGAGGGAGAGAAGGAGGGAAAGAGAGAGGCAGAGGGAGGGAAAGAGAGATGGAGAGAGTGGGGAAAGAGACAGGCAGGGAGAGGGAGGGAGGGGGGAAGAGAAAGGCAGATGGATAGGGAGAGAGGCAGAGGGACAGTGGGAGAGGGAGGGAGCAAGAGGGTGGCAGAAGGATAGAGGGAGAGAGAGGAAGAGAGAAAAAGAGAGGGAGAGAGGGAGAGAGAGGCTGAGGGAGAGAAGGAGGGAGGGGAGAGAGGCAGAGAGAGGGAAAGGGAGAGAGAGGGAGGCAGAAGGAAAGAGGGAGAGGGAAAGAGAGATGAGGAGGGAGAGGGAGAGGGAAAGAGAGACGAGGAGGGAGAGGGAGAGGGAAAGAGAGAGGAGGAGGGAGAGGGAGAGGGAGAGAAGAGGAAGGTTTCAGCCCTACTTTTAAATTATAAGGGAATCTAATTTTGATTCCTTTTCTGGCTCTCAGCCTGCTAGGTCTCTTTTTCCCCTCCTGCCTCTCAGAATATGCTGATAAAATAAATATGTGAGCCCTTTCTGCAGACATCAAGGCTTACATGATAAAAGTTTAATGACCGCCGAGCTGCGTATCAATGGAAGGCACCAGAATATTTTCAATAATGCTCCTTTCTCTAGAAAGGAGTTGGGCGCCGGGTGGTAGTCCTGTAACAGAATCCTACAAATTCTAGGAGAAAGGTTAAGTGAGACAGGCAGTTCCAGTGAAAGAATCTCCTTCATGTTCTGCTGGAGAACATGGTGATTTTTTTTTATTATTATTATAAAGTATTATAGGTTTTAAATTAGAAGCAGGAGCTTAGCTCCTTCTATGATTTGAAAAGGTTTGCTATCAAAGGTTTGCTACCTGTGTTGTGGTCCACCAGCAGCCTGTGGAGCTGGCAACGGAGTCGGACAGTGATAAGGCTGAGGAAGAACATGGGCCAGTCCTGGAGGCTGGGGAAGGCCTGGATGAGGGCTCTGCGTCGGAAGCAGAGATGGGACCAGGGCCATTGGGGAGTGAAGTGTGGACTCCGGAGCCTCCAGAGGCTGACAGTAGAGAGGCAGAGGAACAGGAGGAGCCTGTTCCTAGTGCACGTATGAGAAGAGCTGCCAGAAGGCAAGAGCAGCTAAAGCAAAGAGGACAACTCGGGAGAAAGGCCAAGAGATGATTGGCCCCTCCCATAAGGCTTAAAAGACCAGCAACGGCTCTTGAGTTTTTTGTCAGAAAACAATCTTGGTAAACTTGGTTCTTATCTTGCTCGGTGTCCTCTGCTCCTGAGCTTTTGCCAAGAGAAGCCTTTGGCAGTTTACCTAATTATACCAAGGTTGGTGATAAGACTTTATGAAGACATTGATTTAGTTTGGACTACGCTGAGAATGAGTTAATTCTCAGCTGTTCTAATAAAGTCTGTTTGTTTTCTAACTGTTTGCGTCAATTACTATCTACTTGGGCCTGGGTCACAACAACCTGTTGGGTTTCAAAACAACCTGGAGAGCAAAGCCCTTCTCAACCCCTTCCAACCATAATAATTTGTGCACTGTCCTGAATTTATACAACTTTTTTTTTAATAAAAAGAATACAGTGCAAAAGCTATTAAGATTTTAAGAATTAAGATTTAAGGGGGGGTTAATAGAAGGGTAACTGTTTTGATTAAGTAAATTTGACTTAATTTTTTTAAGATGGTATTAGTTGAGATAGATGATTTAAGATTAAGAAATAAGTGTTATGGCAAAATAGAATATATATAATTTTGTTAAAGTGGGAAAAAAAATTGTATAAATTGATGACCGGATCAGGGCTCTGTTCCGAAAAGATGTAATTTGTGTGTTGGAAAAAATAAAAATAAAAAAAACTTTTTGCAAAAAAAAAAAAAAGCTGTTAAGGTTACAACCAAAGAAATATCTAGTTCTGCAATTAGTGTTAGCAAGTAAAAGATAAAACTATGCTAAACAACATTGCTGGCATTAGTTAAAGCCTTTAACTAACCCATTTTTCAGGCTGTTTTCAGGCCATTTTGGGGCCATTTTCAAACCGTTTCCAGGCCATTTTTCAGATCATTTTCAAGCCATTTTCAGGTACTTTTCCGGCCCCTTTTCCGGCCCGACAAATGGTCCAAAATTGTCAAAAAATGGCTCTGAAAACAGGCTGAAAAATGAGCAGGGGTGGGGCCAGCCAGTGGTGGGATTTGCCAGTTCGCCAAACTGCACAGAATCTTAACTACTGGTTTGCCTGAACTGGTGCAAACTGGCAGCAGCCCACCTCTGGTTAAAGGGCCCTATCACTCCTGCTAATAAATAATATTTTAAATATTCTAAGAGTATAAGCGTACCTGTTTAAAAGCTGGTCTCCTGTGGAAAATGGCCAAAGTGGGCATTTGATATGACCCACAAAGACACTTGGTTCTGTTGACCTAACAATGCCACCATTTTTAAAGATGACATCAAAAATCACCTTTCATTGACACAATAATCTTCTTACACTTTGGGAGCCCAGAAAACACACCTTGATCCTTGAGAAGAAGTATCCCAGAATGACATCATGTTTAGATGTCAGATTGGAACAAGCTAGACCAGCTGTGGAAGCTCAGACTGTGGTCAGTTTTGGGCCAATCCTTCTCTCCTGTGACCATTCCACCCCGTTCCACCAAACAATGGAAAATATTGCAGGTCCGAGTGCCATCCCAAAGGTGCTTTCTCCAAAAGACAACTGGACTTTCTTCTTTTTTTTCCCCCTTGAAAACATTTTGCTCCTCATCCGAGAAGCTTCTTCAGTTCTTCAGAGAAGAAAAACTGAAAAACAGGGAACTGAAGAAGAGAACTGAAGAAGCTTCTTGGATGAGAAACAAAATGTTTCCAAGCAAAAAAGCATCATCATCAACAAGGTACTTCAGGTGCCTTTTGGAAAAAGCACTTTTAGGACAACCTTGAGCTCAATGATTGAGAATCTCCATAGACACTGGAGTGCTATAAACTATTGAACTATTGAAATAAAGTCCTCAAGGTGCTTTTTCCAAAAAGCAACTGGACTTCCTTTCTTTTTCTTTTCCTTGAAAACGTTCTTGTCATCCAAGAAGCTTTTTCAGTTCTTCAGAGAAGAAGAGAACTTCAGAGAACTGAAGAAGGGGGCCTGGTGGCTCAGCAGACTGATAGCATTCTGATTAACACCAGCTGTCTGCAATTACTGTAAGTTCTAATCTCACCAGGCTCAAGGTTGACTCAGCCTTCCATCCTTTCTAAGGTAGGTAAATTGAGGACCCAGTTTATGGGGGCAATAAGCTGACTTCGTATAAATATACAAAAGTATGAAGGCTATTGCTTAACGCATTGTAAGCCGCCCTGAGTCTCCGGAGAAGGGAGGCATATAAATCAAATTTAAAAAAGAAGAAGAAGAAGAAGAAGAAGAAGAAGAAGAAGAAGAAGAAGAAGAAGAAGAAGAAGAAGAAGAAGAAGAAGAAGAAGAAGAAGAAGAAGAAGAAGAAGAAGAAGAAGAAGAAGAAGAAGAAGAAGAAGAAGAAGAAGAAGAAGAAGAAGAAGCTTCTTGGATGAGAAGCAAAATGTTTTCAAGCAAACAAACAACATCATTTTGGAAAAAGCACCTTTGGGACAAACTTGAGCTCAATGATTGAGAATCTCCATAGACACTGGAGTGCTATAAAACCTTTTTCAAACTATTGAACTAAAGTCCTGAAGGTGCTTTTTCAAGAGACAACTGGACTTCCTTTGTTTTTCTTGAAGATATTTTGCTTCTCATCCAAGAAGTTGACTGAGAATCTCCATAGACCTTTTGAAATAAAGGAAAAAAAAATAAGTCTTCCAAATAAATAAGAAAACACTCCCTTAAAGGAAAATCAAGAAAAGAAAAGCATATAACTTCACAACTGTTTGTTGGATACTAAGTTGATTGTTTATATAATATTGCTAATTCCTGTTTAGCTGTTCTTCTCTTGCTGGGAATAGTACTATATATTTCATTTAGTTCATCCTTAATGTGATAATTATATAGATCAGTTGTGTGTGGCTACTGTGAATAACTATTTACCGCCCTACAAACTATTTAAATATTATGCCAGCTGTTGCTCCATTTTCACAGGTATTTCACATTAAACACCACAACATAAAAGGAAGGTGACATACCTCTCATCATCCAACATATAATCTGTCTTTTGATCAAAACAATCAAAGAACTAAAAACGACCATTAAGAAACTATCACATTATACAGTAAGGAAGAATATCCATAAATTTCAGGATTGCCATTATTTTTCTTCCAATTATTTGCTTTTGTTAAAACTAATTTCTAAATTTTATTTTTATAGCCATAAGTGACACCTGGTCCTTATGAGCTCCTTTACGATAAAGCGTAAAGATTCTTTTTTAATCAACTTTGTGTTCTTTTAATTGCATAATAAAGATGAAGATGAAGTTTTAATTTGGGTTATGAGCCCAAAAGATGGGGAGTAAACTGATCTTTACAAATTAGCAGTTAAGTTCTGAATGGAAACAGTTCCCTGATCCTTAAACAACTTTTATCTCTGAGTATCTGATTTTTTTAAAAAAAATATATAAACGATGCTGGGCTTCAATGGTTAGATGGTAGGGACATTGGTATTTGAAGACATATTTTTTTTTAACATTTATACTTTATTGGCTTTAAAGTCTGTAGAGATTCTCAGTCATCCCAGTCATGGCTGTCCCAAAATGCTTTTTCAGGAGGCAACTGGACTTTCTTGTTTTTTTTCTTTGAAGATGTTTTGCTTCTCATTCAAGAAGCTTCTTCAGCTTTGACAGGATAGTGGGGAATGGAAAGATTTATGGTCAGCTGGTCATTTGCATCCTTTTAGAGGGTCCTTGAAATACTAGGAGGTTTATCTGTGTCCTCAGGGTCACCAGGAACTAGTACTACTTTGTGACCCTGAGGATACAGATAAACGTCCTTCAACGACCCTCTAAAAGGATGCAAATGGCCAGCTGTCTGCAAGGAATATAAATCCTTCTATTCCCCACTATCCTATCAGAGCTGAAGAAACTCACTCGCTCTATCTATCTATCTATCTATCTATCTATCTATCTATCTATCTATCTATCATTTATATCTATCTATCTATCTATCTATCTATCTATCTATCTATCTATCTATCTATCTATCTATCTATCTATCTATCTATCTATCTATCATTTATATCTATCTATCTATCTATCTATCTATCTATCTATCTATCTATCTATCTATCTATCTATCTATCTATCTATCATCTAGCTTGTGAATCTCACAGCTTTGTGTCATCTTCATTTTAAAGTTTTAATAATGAGTACGGACGACATTAACTTAGTTTACAGGATCTCTTTTTTTTCCCCCTCCCATTGTCCCAAAAGAGAACATCAGCTTTTAACAGCTTACGTGACTACTTTTTCTGAAATGAATAGAAACACAAGCTAAACAATTTAGCTCCATCATCATCAGAACATTCAAAGCATTCCTTTGCCTAAGGAGAACTGGATGGGTTCCATGAGAACCGTTTTGCAGCTCAAGTGTAAATTGGCTTTGGAAAAAAAAAACATTTAACTCGGTATGAGTAGCTTACCAGTAGGTTGTAGAAGGCTTAAGCTCCTGAGCATTAAGCCCAAAGACATGCCATGGACCTGAGCTGAGTCTAGTATTTTCACAGAAGCATCTGAAGAGGTGGATGTTACTGCAGAAAACAATTTAGCGCTTGGGAAATTTTGCAGTTTGGTAATAATTAAGTGAGACAAATGCTTGTTGAAATGAAAAAGGTGGCAACTTCTGAAGTGTGTCATTTCAACAAGTTTCTGGAAACACTGCAAGGTTTGATGTACAAATTACATGAAGAATAAGGAAACACATATAACAGAGAGACACAAAATGTTCCCGTTTAATATTTTCAGGTGGGGAAAACTCCCTCCCTCCCTCCCTCTCTCTCCCCCACCCTCTCTCTCTTTCTGTCTCTCTTTCTCCTTCCATCCCTCTCTCTCTTTCTCTCTCTTTCTCTCCCTCCCTCTCTCTCCCTCTCCCTCTCTCTCTATCCCTCTCTCTCTCTCTCTCTCTCTCTCTTCCTCTCTTCTCCCCTCTCTCTCTTTCTCTCTCTCCCTCCCTCCCTCCCCCCCTCTTTCTGTCTGTCTATGTCTCTCTCTAACTTTCTTCCAATTTCTTTTTTTAAAAAACTTCTTTTTGTTCCCAAATAATTGGGCACGATGAAACCGACTCTGACCACAAATAAGTTTGGTTAATATTTACTTTTGGTCTTTCTTCTCGCCTAATTAGCAACCACACTGAAAAAGTGGCAAATAGCTTCTGAACTCAAAGCCTGATTCATCATCTGAGCTTCGATACTAAATTAAAATACCACAAACTTTTAAGCAAAAAAAAAAAAAAAGTTCAGTTCTTATTTGGGCAAGTTATTCCTTGTGTGGAGAAATACAGCGAGGAAATCATCAGAAACTAGAAAACTGTAAAATGTAAATTGTTTGGTTTCATCTCACCCTCTCTGTCTCTTTCTCATATCTTCCCCCTCCCAACCTTTGATATGGTTATTCGGAGCTAATTTCCCCCCAAACACGGGGGAAGATGCACATCTCTTTAAAATGCTGAATACATTTATGTAAACATTTTATTGGCCATATAGCAATTGCTTCTGTGCATACTTTACCCTTAATATGCATATACTGTGTTTTCCCGAAAATAAGACCCTGTCTTATATTTTTTTTGAACCCTGAAATAAGTGCTTGGCCTTATTGCCATGCGCTCAAAAGCCCAATTGGGCTTATAATCAGAGGATGTCTTATTTTGGGGAAAACAAGGTAGTCAGCAGTGGGTTTCACATTATGTTACTACCGGTTAACTTAGCACGAGCATGCTCACTTCATGTGCACCCCTGGTTCATGCGCGCCTGCCTTCTGCACATGTGCCTGCCTTTCCATGCATGTGCTTTGCTTGTGCGCACACCTTCTACACATGCGCCCAGCCTCAAAAACGTGCCTAAATAGGATGGCATAGAGCCGGGGCAGGTGGGTGAGCCCACCAGCAATTTCCGCTACCGGTTCGGGTGAACCAGTCTGAACCGGCTGAATACCACCTCTGCATATAGTCCAGGTGTGCTTCTTATATTCTTCCACGTGGCGGTTTTATTTGTCAATTCAATCATTCAAATTAGAAGGAAAAAAAAACCCTCCACATTGATAACATTATCTACTAACATTTCAGTTTATTTATTTATTTATTTATTTTATTTATTAGATTTCTATACCGCCCTACTCCCGAAGGACTCAGGGCGGTGCACAGCCAAACAATAAAAACACATACAATACAAAATTTAAAAAATAGAATAAAATCAAATTAAATAATTTTGGCCCCGACAAATTTAAAACCCCAAACTTTTAAAACCAATTTAAAATTGAATATATAAATACTAAAAGATATTTAAAATTTTAAAAATCTTTTATAAATGCATGTTCACATACACATCTTGGAAATATTAACATTCAGGTCCATGAGCACATTTAGGAAGTATTAGCTTCATTGTGAAGTCATTGGCAAATAAATGACTCTCACATCATTGCTAAACAACTTTTTTTGTGTACTGTATTTAGACACTTAAAAGTTCCCTGCAGCTTAATTGTGCACTTCCCTGCACAAAATCTTCAGCGAAAACAGCTGTTGATTTTCAAGTTCTTTTAAAGAATTTGTTCCCCACCAATTTTGTCTAGCAGGAGAACCCTACATATGTATAGAAACAGAATAGAACATAGAAGGGACCTTGGAGGTCTTCTAGTCCAACCCCCTGCTTGAGCAGGAGACCCTATACTACTTCAGACAAATAGCTGTCCAGTCTGTTTTTGAAAGCCTCCAGTGATGGAGCACCCACAACTTCTGAAGGCAAGCTATTCCATTGGTTGATTGCTCTCACCATTAGGAAATTTTTCCTTAGTTCTAGGTTGCTTCTCTCCTTGGATAGTTTCCATACACTGTTTCTTGTCTTGCCTTTGGGTGCTTTAGAAAATAGTTTAACCCTCTTGTCTTCGTAGGAGCCCTACAAATATTGGAATATTGCTATCATGTCTCCTCTAGTCCTTCTTTTCATTAAACTTGACATACCCAATTCCTGCAACTGTTCTTCATATGTTTAGATCTATAATCCGGTATAGATGCTCTGTATATAAGATTTATGATGCACGATCATATTGACATTCAATCCAGGGGAGGACCAGGCTTTTTCATGGCATTCACAATCACACCCAGGACATCATCTTTGGCACTTCCTTTCTCTCAACCAATACCACTCACAATCTTAAAGTAAAATATATATATATACTCTTGCAAAATCTTGAGGACCTGTAAACTTCCAAGTCTAAAGATACTTCTTTTTTTCCCCTGTTTTTAAAAAAAAATAATCTTTATTTACATTTGTCATTAAAAAAGAAGACAACACACCAGATAAATGACCAACAAAACAACAAAACAAATAACATACATGCCTATAAGTAGTACCTTAATAACTTAATATTTCTGTATCTCAAAAATTGGATAGAATCTGGTGCAGGTACTCCAAAATGCTTCAGATCTTTCTTCCTTCAAACCAAAAATCTCCCTGCTTTTGACTTATAAAAACATTACAAATGCTACGAGTTAAAATTACATAGGAACAGTGGTGGTGCAGTGGTTAGAATGAAGTTTTGCAGGCTAACTAAGCCCACAGCCAGGAGTTCAATCCTCACCAACTCAAGGTTGATTCAGCCTTCCATCCATTGAGGACCCAGATTGTTCGGGGGCATTATAGTGATTCTGTAAACCACTTTAGACAGGGCTGTAAAGCACTATGAAGCAGTATATAAGTCTAAGTGCTATTGCTATTTTGCCATTCCATTTTTTTATTTGTTTTTTTTATCAGATTGCTTATATGGGAGCGCTTTATGGAGCAGTTCCGTAAGTCTGCAATAATAAAGCTGTGTCATTCTTTCTTTTGATCATAGGAAAACTTTAAAAGGTATTCAGGTATCCATCTATCTATAAGAATGTCCTTTTTTTTTCCTTTGTATTTATTTACTTTTCTTGTCGCTAGCATGCCTAATGGTTACCAGAGAAGGGAAAGCTAAATTGTGGCTATTCTCTTATGTCTATTTAGAGCTATCCAGTCTTCGGTAAAACTCCCTAGGAATTAGCTGAATGGGATGACAAATTGTTCCGCGAGTCCTAGCCACGGCTTAAAAGCATTTCAAAAACATTTGGTGTTTATTTGATAAAGTGTGAGTGTTCTTCTTTTTAGGGTCAGTCTAAATGGGAAAAATATTGATGACAGGACAATAGAGGAGAGGGAAACCTCTGACTTACACCTTTTTGAAACAATAGCAAAAGAGCAAGCAAAGATTAAGATTCTTTCAAGGCATTTAATAAAAGGCATTCTTGTGGGTTTTGTAGAGCAGTCACACCTGGCTCGCCAAAATCCAGAGAGTGGTAAAGAAATCCATAATACTTTTCTTGTACCATCTAGTAAACATCTGGAGCTTTTGCAAATGAAATATGCTAGTCTTGGGAGAAGGAAAAACGGCTCATCTGAAGTTTTCCTAGGTTCTCATTTTATAGCTGTAGATTAGTTTCTCTGTCAGGCCGCAGATTCAGAAGGAAAAGCCATATCAAAGTACCATCCATTTTTTTTGTTATATGCTCCCTAGAAATAGGTAGCTTGTCATTCATTTCCCCCCCCAGAATACATGCACATTATACACAGTGTTGAAAACCACATTATAATGTTCTGAAAAGGGAACATTTGGGCCCACAAATCTGCATTGATCTGTCAAGGATAAATTTGATAAATCCATTCAAAAATGTTCACTAAAGTCATTTTTCTTTCTTTCTCGCGTACTTACTCATTTCCTCCTTTGTTACAATTATGCACCCATATAACTATTATATAGCTCAGAATAAAGGCTTTTTCGCAGGTGGTTATTTTAATTCATTGTAACTAAGGAGGAATAAATGATTTAATCCTTTTTATGTGCCTTGATCTCTTTTTGCCATTTCTGTATCAATTATAATTTTATTTTATGAGGGCATGACATGAAAGAGAAACTCTTTTCAACTGCAGGTGCCTTCACAGTTACATTCCTGTAGGCTTTTTGGTAGCAACATGGAAGAGATATATCACTATCTTCTTCTATCTAAGATGTTCCGTTCAAATTTCCAAGTTGAAAACCAAGTCAGTGATTCATTCATTCATTCATTCATTCAGTCAGTCAGTCAGTCAGTCAGTCAGTCAGTCATTCACTTACTTATTTTGAAATTTATTTGCCACCTGACTCATGCCGAACGACAAATATTTTCCAAAGATCTATGCGATTACAACTAGTTCCTGATGCGACTTAGCCTCCAAGCCTAAGTTACATTGCTAGGAGTTGCCTTTTGTTAACTCCACATGACACTGGTGAAGCCGGGCACAGCCGAGCCTGCCTTTTCTGCATTGCAGGAGAAGAGAACATCTTCCTTCCCCTGTCCTTACCACTTTCTCTAGAGGGACAATCGAGAGCATCCTGTCATATTGCATTACCATCTGGTTGGGAAGCATTACTGCTTTGGACAGGAAGGCATATAAGCTATGCTTGAGCAGGGTGTCTATTTATGTGTGTGTGTGTGCGTATATATATGTGTGTGTGTGTTGTGTATATATATGTATGTATGTATGTTGTGTATATATGTTTGTGTGTGTGTATATATATCTATGTATGTGTGTGTGCATGTATGTATATGTGTGTGTACACACAAATACACACACACACACACACACACACACACACACACACACACACACACATATATATATATATATATATATATATATATATATATATATATATATATATATATATATATATATATATATGCCCCCCCCATGCCCAGCTGAGCCATGCAATCATCAGAGGCTTTTTTTTAATTTTTAAAAGTATTTTTTCTACGGAGGAAGAGGTTGTAGAAAAAAAATGTTTTTAAAAGAAAAAAAGCCTCTACCAATCAGACAACTCAGCTGGGATTGTCAGAGGCTTAAAAAGGAAAAAAGAAAAAGCCTCTGCCGATCAGGCAAGTCAGCTGGGATCGTCAGAGGCTTAAAAAGAAAAAAGAAAAAGCCTCTGCCTATCAGGCAACTCATCTGGGATCGTCAGAGGCTTTTTAAAGCATTTTTTTTACAACCTCTTCGGCCGAAGAGTTTGTAGAAAAAATGGTTTTAAAAGTAAAAAAAAATATGACTGAGTGTCCACTCAGTCATATTACCCTACCACCACCAAGCCACGCCCACAGAACTGGTAGTAACAAATTTTACATTTCACCACTGTGTATAGATATATACTTTCTTTTGAGAGCAGGTAATAGAATTTCATTTTTAGTGTGGACCAGTGTGCTCGCAATAAAAAAAAAAATGACAATAAAGGTTTATCCTTATCTGCTATTTAGGAAAAGTGAAGCTAATACAACATTTTTTTAAATTGCATTTTTACTCTCTTTCAGTCTAGGCATTTGTGATGTCTTGTCTTTCAAAACTGACTCCATGATTTCTTTAGCCGGCAACTGCGTAAGGAGAGTTGTTAAGAACAAAGTTTGATGGCAACCCATGTACCGATCTATGCTTTGTTGTGATCTATACGATCAACTCAGAGCAGAATTCATAGAGACAGGATGATTCCGTATGACAGGGAAAAAAAAAAATACAGCAATCCATATTTTTCATCTCTGGCACTTAATCTATGATGACTCAATTGCGCCAAGTCCTTCTCATGCTACTGTCAAAGAGGACAACAAAAAATGAATTTGCGAGCAAGCACTGAAGTCAATTAAACATAATCATATAAAAAAAAGCATTTTATGTCCACACACAAACACAAGAAAGTTACTGAGGGATATGTTTGCCTTCCGTTGAGAGCCCTGGTGATAATACAGGTAGTTCTCAACTTACAACCATTCATTCAGTGACCGTTCGAAGTTGCAACAGCACTGAAAAAAAGTGACTTATGACCTGTTTTCGCACTTTATGGCCCTTGTAGTATCCCCATAGTCACATGATCAAAATTCACACGCTTGAATTTTCAATGCCCATTGAAAATTAAATGGAAAGAAGACACAGAATATTATCAAACATGGAAACTTCTTTTACCAGTGGTTGGAAAAAAGGGGTGGAGAGAAAGAGTGGAATGTGTATTGCTAAGCAAATTAAATTAAATATCATGTCCTGTGGCTTTAAGGTGTTGGACCAGGGAAGAAGTTGGTTCCTCTTTTCTGACTGAGTTCTTGTGTTCTTCTATGCATGCACTTATTCATCTGTTGGTTTGTCCGATGTATATGGTGGGGCAGGCGGTGCATGGGATTTCATATACTCCTTGATATGATATTGACATGATATTGACTTTAAAAAGACCAGAACTATCGCCAAAACTGAACACTTTAACAACAGAATAATCAGAGAAGCCATCGAGATAGAAAAACGCCCACACAGCATGAACAAACGAGACGATACCTCCCGCCTACCAGCCATTTGGAAACCCGCCCTTATTGACAAACGAGTCCCTAACACGACGAATGACACCAGACCCACACTCACGAGAGCCACATAGGATGTCACCACCACACATCCACGCAGAAAGCAGACTCAAACCCACACTGATAATGAGCCACGACCAGAAGCCAGACCGCAGCTGCATCATTAGCCACTTTAAACCCCTCCAATCCATACATGAAGCAGACTGACACCCACCATGAAGAGCTCGCACGGACACAAACATGAAGCCAAACAACAACAATGCAGCTCACCAGCTCAAATCCCCCTGCAACTCAGACTAAGCTGAGCACAACCAAGCCCCCACCCAAACAGAACACACCCCCAGCCAATCAGAGCACAACCAACCCCCCATCCAATCAGAGCACAGCCAAGCCCCTAATCAATCAGAACATACCTCCACCCAATCAGAACACAGCCAAGTTCCCACCCAATCAGCTCACACCCCCACTAGCAGTTAAAAGGAAGAGACAGCTGCGATCTCACATTGCTCCTGGAAGCACGAAGCCAAGAACACCAGCCTGAAGATGACGAATGAGACTTCATCGAAACGTCGCCAAGACACTTCCAATTTTACGTGGGAGAAGACACATCTGGGACCTTCTGATGAACAAAGTCAATGGGAAAGTCAGATTCGTTTAACAACCGTGTTACCAACTGAACAATTGCAATGATTCATTGAGAACAGCTGTGGCAAGCAATGTCATAAAACGGGGCAAAACTCACTTAACAGTCTCACCTACCAACAGAAATGTGGGGCTCAATTGCGGTCGTAAATCAAGACCGAACTGAAGGTAGCAAAGATGATAATAGATTGCACGTTTCCGTATGGGAAATACTGAATTCAAAGGCTCCAAAGACCTCACTTTTGCAACCTGCTTGTGAAAAACATCAGGCCACCTGGCTAACGCAGCGGATCCAGCAAGACAATTCTTGCATTTTTTTAAAAAAAAAAATTATGTAGCAGACAAAGCGCACTTTCAACCACCACATTACATATGAATAAGCAAATTCTGAAATGGCCATTCCCCTGAGGCTGGCAATTGGCAGCGATGATCTGCATCTCTTTGCTGCATTTTTTTTTTTTAAAAAAAACATGACAACAATGATTGAATTAAGGCCAGCTTTAGTCTGGGGACCAAACTACACTGTGATTATTTCCCCAAGGCTCATTGTGGAAGCAAACGAAGAGCAGGTTTAGCACCTCGGAGCAAAAGAATGGAAGGCTGAAAAGACTTGCTTAACTTTTCCCAGTTGGTTCTGCTTCAGCTGGAAAAGAAAATAAAAAAACAAAACAAAACGACAGAGATATAGACTTTTAAAGAACAAAAACTGCTTGAGGGGAGAATTGCCAGAAGGAAAAGGCTTAAAGAGTCTCTACCGACAAGCATTTTTTTTTTTCCCCCTGAAAAACAACAAACCATTGCAGGTGCTTCTCTCTGAAAACCCCCATCCCTGAAGCTACCTGAATCATCATCATCTTTTTTGACTTTCTCAAGGAACGTCTTCTGTAGACTAAAAGGAGCTGTTGTTAAGACCATGGCTAATAATGATTGGCCCTTAAATTACATCCGTTCAGATTAAAATTTTGCGGTCCAAAAATGGAGCAATTCAGAGAGGGCCATTGAGCTGGGGAATTGGGAGCAATTTGGAGCTTTGTTCCAGATCTGGACATCCACAAACTCCAGAACTGTCTGATAATGTGCCAACTTTCATAGACGAGCTATTTTCTTCTGTACGTAGAAAAGATCAGCACGCAGCACAGTCTGTTCCGATGACTAACAGGTAGCTTTTCATTTGAGAGGGCACCCAACTGACTAGGATGTACTTTTTATTTATTAAGATGTCCTTTTTGTTATTCTCAAGCAATGGATTCTGTTCCATGAGCAAGTCCTTCCCTTCCGAAGTCTCTGCTTCATTCAGGGCTGGTGCCACCAATGGGCTCCGCGTTGCTGAATAACTTTTTCCTTATTCCCTTAATACCCTGTAATACTTTTGGCCCTCCTCACTTGGAAGGTGATTTATGCTGCTTTCTTCTAGCTCACCAGCTGCCTTTTGCATGGCAGCAGAATTCCCTCCAAATAAATTATTTGAGTGTCTTGAAACTTCTGTGCATATGGTTTTTATGAGTAGCGCTGCACATCCATCAGCGCCACGGAATTCAGTAAGGAGCTTCATTATTCTTCCCAACCCTCTCCGCTCCCCGTTTCCATTACACAACAGCATCACAAAGCTGAGATTGGCACAGGAATTCCTCCTTCACTACCAGTTTCATCACAGTCTGCCTCAAACCAGTCCAGGTGTTGCTCATGAGATATGAAATATGATATGATATGATATGATATGATATGATATGATATGAGGTGAAATCCAATTTTTTTACTATTGGTTCTGTGGGCGTGGCTTGGTGGGCATGGTGTGGCTCAGTGGGCGTGGCTTAGTGGGCATGGCAGGGGAAGGATACTGCAAAATCCCCATTCCCTCCCCACTCCTGGAGGAAGGATATTGCAAAATCTCCATTCCCACCCCACTCTGAGGCCAGCCAGAGGTGGTATTTGCCGGTTCTCTGAACTACTCAAAATTTCTGCTACCGATTTTCCAGAACCTGTCAGAACCTGCTAGATTTCACCCCTGGATATGATGTGATGTGATGTGGTGTGGTATGATATGATATAGCAATAGCAATAGCACTTAGATTTATCTACTGCTTCACAGTGCTTTACAAGCTAGAACTAAAAGCCAGATGTCAGAACTGCTATCATGGGCTTCAGCTTTGCTTTGCTAGATGCCAGCTTGCCCTAGCATTAGAATTATCACTTAGACTTATATACCGCTTCACGGTGCTTTACAGCCCACTCTAAGCGGTTTACAGAGTCAGCCTATTGCCCCCCAACAATCTGGGTCCTCATTTTACCCACCTCAGAAGGATGGAAGGCTGAGTCAACCTTGAACCTGGTGAGATTTGAACTGCCAAATTGCAGGCAGCCGTCAGGTAACAGAAGTAGCCTGCAGTATTGCACTCTAACCACTGTGCCACTGTGGCTCTTAATGATATATGATATGATATATGATACGATACGATGATACAACAATACTGTCAGGTTTTCAGTCTGTCTTCAAATAAATTGCATCGCAAACAAAGTCTTTTATAAAACAAACTTCCATTTTATTAGGCACAGCACTTTTTACCCCGACTCGTTGCAGCCGGCACTGACGTGCCGACCCAAAACCCCTCCTCTTCCTTCCCCCACTCCTCTGCATTCATTGGCCATCTTCCCAATCATTCACCCCTAATCTACTGCTCCAATTCAAAGAATTTCCCCCCTCCCATCCATCTCCTAGGGGACATTATCTCCAGAGGAAATAAGTAGGTGAAAGGCAACCGTCCCGTTGCAGACGCCTGCATTCTCCTCCTTATGTCAGCACTAGGATAAATGCATCTTGATGTGCTGACAGATACGATACGATACGATACAATACGATGATATGATATGATATGATATGATATGATATGATATGATATGATACAATACGATATGATACGACACACAACATGACACGGCATGACATGGGGTCTACCTATTCTCCAAAGCAACTGAAGGCAGGACAAGAAACAATGGATGGAAACTAATCAAGGAGAGAACCACTTAGCAATAAGGAGATTTTTCCTGACAATTAGAACTATCAGTCAGTGGAACAGCTTGCCTGCAGAAATTGTGAATGCTCCAACAACTGGAGGTTTTTAAAGAAGAAATTGGACAACCATTTGTCTGAAATGGTATCGGGTTTCCTGTTTGAGCAGAGACGGTTGGACTAGAAGACCTCCAAGGTCCCTCCCAACTTTATTATTCTGTTGTTGTTGTTTTCTTACTTTTGTAGCTAAGCATATTTTCTTTCAAGGTAAACCTATCTTCTTCTTTTTTTTTTCATGCTGATAAGCCTGGAATCATGAGATAGTATCTGGGTGTCATCTTGTTGGACCTTGTGCCTGAATTTTACTTCTGGCTTCTTTTTGAATGATGTCCTCAGAATGGTTTCCCATGAACACCACCGGAATGTAGATGTCAAGAGGCGTCAGAACTAGAGCCGATGCAAAGTGAGATCACTGTTAAATGTCGTTGAGGGTTTGACAGCAACGGAGAGAGGGAGGTTAGAGAATATTCTCAGAATGAGAAAGCCAGCAGCAATGAAAGGAGGCCGCTGAACCATCCCCGATCAAAAGGCTCTGGTGTCCTTCTCTTATTTGGAGGTGTTGAAAAAGTGCATCTGTCCACCTGTCAACATCCCCCTTGTATCCTCCTCAGGTGATCTCTGGTGGAAGCAAGGGATAGAATCCCCGGTGTCTGCACACAGGTAGAAAGAATGGGAAGCACAATGGCAAAGACACACATTTTAGAAAGCCACAATTTCATTTTGCTCTTGACCCAGGGACACTGGCAAGATAAATGTGGCCACAGAGTCGGGGGAAAAAAATGTGACCGTTCGGTGACAGCTTAGGAGGATGGTAATAACAAACCCGAAAAGAAAATCAGCAATAGTTTCATTCAAGCCAGCCCTTGCCAGATAAGCTCTCGAGTGGCTGAGGGTTTATTGTATTCCTGATGAAAATGTTCCTATTTAAAGAGATGCTGCCAAGGACAGAGGACAGGGTGGGGAGATAGACAAAGGATCAAAATTATTATTTTTTTAAAAAAATAGCTATTTTTCCCCCTTTCCCCCCCCCCTTTCCTCTTTTTTCTAATATAATGATGGCCTGATTAAAAACTAGAAATGGAAGTAGAAATAAGAATATACACCTTTATGTGAAGGACTAACATAAATATGTGTTTTGACATAAGGATTATTAAGAGTGACCTGACTAGAAGCCAGAATAGAGGTAGAAATAAGAATTAGGGGGGATATTAGTAGTTATAATTTCTATAGAAATTGAAAATAAGTAATAATTAGATGGAAAGCTGAGAGGTTGAACGATGGTATTACTATGTATGTTCAAGATCGTTGACATCAGAATGGAACACTGAAATATTGAATAACTACTGTAATCGAGTACATTCATATTAGGATTATATACAGTAAGTTTGATTAATGTAATAATTGACTGTTGTTATTTGTATTAATATGAACCCTACCCAGAGGCCACACTGTTCATATATTGATGTTGATATATGTTTAAAAATAAAAACCCAATAAACCTTGGGGAGGTGGGAGAAATATTTTTAAAGCACATTGTTGGGCTAAAATTAGGTTCAGATCTTGAAAATGTTTTGGATTCTCCATATCAAATTGGAGCATTGATTTTATGTCTATGGAGATTCTCAGTCATCCAGGTCAGGGGTGAAATCTAAAATTTGTTACTACCGGTTCTGTGGGCGTGGCTTGGTTGGGGGGGGGGGGTAATGTGACTGGGTGGGCGTGGCCAACTTTTTTTTTTTTACTTTTAAAAACATTTTTTTCTACAACCTTAAGAGGTTGCAGGAAAAAATGCTTTCAGAAGCCTCTGACGATCCCAGATGAGCTGCCCGATCATCAGAGGCTTTTTTTTTTTAACTTTTAAAAGCATTTTTTCAGCTGAAGAGGTTGTAGAAAAAATGCTTTTAAAAGTAAAAAAAACAGCCTCTGATGATCGGGCAGCTCACCTGGGCATGGGGGGGGGGGGCACAGGGATTTTTGCTACCAGTTCTCCGAACCACCTACTGCCATTGCTACCGGATTGGGCGATCCGGTCCAAACTGGGAGCATTTCACCCCTAATCCAGGTCATGGATATGACATCATCTATTTCCAATCTACAACGTAGTCCTTTCAACAGTTCCATAAAGGCTCCACACGCATTTGCACCACTCAGGTGACCCTGATGACAGAGATAAACCTCCAGGTGACCTTAACGACTCACTAAAAGAATGCAAATGACCAGCTGTCTGCAAGGAGGATCAATCCTTCCATTCCCCACCGTCCAGTCAGAGCTGAAGAAGCTTCTTAGATGAGAAGTCTTCAAAGAAAAATCAAAAAGTCCAGTTGCCTCTTGAAAAAGCACCTTTGGGACAGCATTGATTTTAGTGTATCTGTATAATGCTACATGCATGCAATGAAGTCATCAATTAGTTCTTTTACAAAAAATCTTGACTACCATTTACAAAAAAAAAAGAGGAAAAGAATAAAAGAATAAAACGTCTTGGGTATTCTATAGACATGCAGGTTGAAAGGAGACAGTAGTCAACAACTGTTAAAGACTGAACTAATAATAAGGAATCACTTTATAAGAAATGGTAGTATTTCAGAGATGAAAAGCCTACAAGAGTTTGTGACGATTGGTCAAGATCTAAAAGACAACAAGGGACAATATTAGACAGATCTTCTTGGAAGAGGCTACTGTAAGTGTTCAGCTCACCAAAGAACCTTGTGTTCAGAACAAGCTAAATTCAACAGAGAGGATGGAGGGGTGCAGAAGTAATTAAGAAAGACTGAAGCAGTGGTGCGATTCAGCCGGTTCGGGACAGTTCAGGCGAACCGATAGTTAAATTGTGCCTGGCCCCTCCTCTCCCCTCCCTGCCCCTTCCAGGAGTTTCTATGCACCCCATTTTGGCTCCCAGTTAGGTGCAGGGAGGCCTCCTAGGCCCAAAACGGGGCACGGGGGGTACAGCACAGCCTCCCCACAGCCCGTTTTTTCTCCCAGGAGGCTGCAGGGAGGCCTCCTAGGCCCAAAATGGGGCATGGGGGGTTGCAGCACGCCCCCTCCCTGTGGCCTGTTTTCGCTCCCAGGAGGCTGCAAGGAGGCCTATTAGGCCCAAAATAGGGTTTGGGGGGGCAGTGTATCCCCCCTGCGGCCCATTTTAGTTCCCAGGAGGGTGCAGGAGGCCAAGTGCTGCCCGTCACACCCCTGGCAATGCCCACCATGGCCATGCCCACTCAGCCAGTCATTGGGGCAGAGAGCCACTTATTAAATTAACTGGTTATATTGAAGGATAGTGTAACTGATTCCTGAGAAAAGGTAAAGCACAAGGTAAAACAACTCCACTTTGATTCTGTTTCACATAAAAGGGAAATTCTAACAAGTTTTCAAGATTCTGTTATCACATCATGTCCAGAAAAATTCCAGAAATCCTTGTGGTATCTTTTTTCTGCCTTGTCTAACCTCAAAGGGTTAACAAACAGAATGAATGCACCATTTCCCACTATAAATTAAATCTCCATTTTAAAATATATCAGCTAGAAGAACTAGGCAGAAATCATACCTAAAGATCTGGTAGCACTTCTGCCAGTGAGAAGAATACAGAGCATCCTTTTGTAGTTAAAAACCTTTCCAGATAGATACAACTGGTAAAGTATGCCAATTAAAATGTGAAGAAAACCCATCTCAACCTATCCAGAGTGTAAATTAAAGCTTTTCAAAACATACCCAAGCAAGTGTAAACCAGTCTTTATGATATATCGAAATCTAGGAAAAGAAGAGGAGGAGGAGGAGGAGGAGGAGGAGGAGGAGGAGGAGGAGGAGGAGGAGGAGGAGGAGGAGGAGGAGGAAGAAGAAGAAGAAAAAGAAGAAGAAGAAGAAGAAGAAGAAGAAGAAGAAGAAGAAGAAGAAGAAGAAGAAGAAGAAGAAGAAGAAGAAGAAGAAGAAGAAGAAGAAGAAGATTTATTACATTTGTATGCTATCTGATTCCCAGTGACTCTAGGTCAGGGGTGTCAAACTTGCAGCATCATGGCGGCATCACATGATGTATCGGGACTTTTCCCCCTTTTGCTAAACCGGAGGATAGCATGGCCAGCAAATGACGCATCCAGCCCGTGGGCCGTGAATCTGACAGCCCTGCTTTAGGTGATTCACAAGAGTGAAGCAAGGAAATTTACAATAAAATCAAGAAAAAGA
Source organism: Pantherophis guttatus (assembly GCF_059756535.1). Classification (NCBI taxonomy): domain Eukaryota; kingdom Metazoa; phylum Chordata; class Lepidosauria; order Squamata; family Colubridae; genus Pantherophis; species Pantherophis guttatus. Next base: position 121,463,555 of record NC_142067.1, on the reverse strand, counting down.
TTGCAAGTGGAACTGTACATAACTAGGGGATTATTATAACAAAGCATTTGAACGTGATTGTAAAGGATTAGTAGTTCACAAGGAAAGAGACACACAGAGAGAGACTGTATTTTGGAGGTCCTGAGTGCAAACTCTTCTAGGTGTGATTAAGAAAGCCATGATCCTGAACTTTGCCAACAGCATCTAGTAGGTTCTTGTAAGACCAATCTTTACATCAACAAATCACCAGTTTGCACTATTTGTTTTGCTATTCTTGCCAATAATTGTCCAATTGTTAATAATGTGTCAACAATTGTCTTGTTAATAATATGTTTGTTTCTACACCTATCCATCTAATTGTTAACAACAAAGCTATCAATGTACAATGCAACAGGGGTTTTTGTTCATAAACCTTCTTATAACAGAGCCTGATGCTGATTAGGGCGGACAGGAAGGGATTGACTCCAAATAAATAACTTTATTGTCATTGTACGTGTATACACAGTATATCCATACAACAAAATTCACGTAACACCCAAAGACCAGGTCCAGCAAACATAACAATCCCCAAAAACACTCCCACCCACCACAATTCTCCACCCCTAAACCACCCAAACATCCACACAACAGACCAAGTAATACTGTCCAACAGCTCACTGATGGTGGTCCTTTAGTTCATTGTTGAGTGCAATGATAGCTCTGGGATAAATCACCACTGGCACCTATTTCTAAGGAAGACTAGAAACTGGGCATCTCTGCTCCTTGTCCAGCACTTCATCCGCAAGACACATTGGCTCTCTCCTCATTTGCATTAAACAGAGTTTTCACATCCTGTCCGTGGACACGTCAATGGAGATTCTCGGTCATCCAGGCCATAGTTGTCCCAAAGGTGCTTTTTTTCAAGAGGCAACTGGACTTCCTTGTTTTTCTTTGATGACATTTTGCTTCTCATCCAGAGAAGCTTCTTCAGTTCGGGACAGTTCCAGAAAGTGTGTGTGCTGAAGTAATCCAATGGACAAGTGATTATAACACCTCCATAATCACATCAATCAACTGCCTCTCTAGGATTAAAATCCTATTTACCCTAGAATAATATTTTCCAAAAGAAGACCAGTTGAAAGTATTAGAACCCAACACTTTTGAAAAAAAAGGGGTCCCAACTCTTTTACTTACTGGCAAGTCCTTCAAAAAGAGTCCTTACTTGCCTTACTGGCAAGTCCTTCAAGTCTCATCTCTCCATACAAGAATATTTCCCTTCCCAAGGGCGATAAACAGAAGCTTCACCATTACTAGCAAGATTATTGGCATATATGCAGTCACTTCCTAATGAACATCGCTAGATATTTCTCTTCCTTTCTCTGCTTGTAACCCTTCAGAGTGTTTTCCCAACAGTCCTTCCTTCCTTCCTTCCTTCCTTTCCTCCTCCTCCTCCTCCTCCTCCTCCTCCTCCTCCTCCTCCTCCTCCTCCTCCTCCTCCTCCTCCTCCTCCTCCTCCTCCTTCTTCTTCTTCTTCTTTTGGAGGGTGGGGGGGAAGAGGCAACACTGAATGGCAATTCTTGGAATCGATTCCTTAAATATGAAATGGGTCTTGGAATCCAGCCCATAAATCTATCGATATGGAAATGTTTCTGTGAAATAGATTTCTGATACGGTGTCCTTAAAACAGGGAAATGAATCATAATGATTCAGGAATAGTGTTTATTTCAGAATCTTTGTGTGAGCAAAATTTACCCCTGTATTTATGAGATCTATATATTTATTTGTACATATTTGGAATCAACTTTCTTCATCAGTTACTATACAAGGACGAATGATTATGAATATATTACAGGAACATTATTTTTTGATGTAGTGGCTAGAGGAGGAAACATAGAATGAAATATTTCCTTTAGCTATGATTACTTTCTTTGTATGTAGTAGTTTTCTACATGAATGAGAAGATCAGAAAATTAGGACCCTCAGTTGATAGAATTTGTACACACATACTTGTAACATATAGTAAGTATGAAAACATATGTGCATATACATGTATCATATGTACATTTTTGGAGTGGGAGTCATCTATTTCAGATGAGGAGGTAAGGAATTATAATTCTTCTCACTAATCTTCCTTTCATAAGGGGGCTGTCATCATTTGGGTAAATATGGCAAGGTTTTTTGGATGCAAAATCCAAAATCAATTCCAACTTGCAGTGCTTCTGTCTAATTCATGGGACCTGTCAATCACATTGATTGAATGTTTCTCCCTAATAGAATAACCTGCCTATTTTGAAACTCGGGAAAAGACTTTGATGATTTTATAATTAGGAGAGAACATCTGCGTAATCCGTGAATTACTTGTGAAATTTTAGATGTCGTTGTGATTTAATTACAATTAGATCTGGGAGGTTTGGAAGAAAAATAAATCATATTTTCCCCACTAAAGGAATGTGTTTGTAGCTCAGGGTTGAAATGAAGGATTCTTGGTGCTCTCTGAGCTTCGTGGTTTTCTTGCAGATGTTTTATTCCCCAAACTAGGTAACATCAACAGTGCTAATAGAGAGAGGGATTTGTTCTCAATTTATATTCTAGTGGTTTGCCCTGTTAGTGTTAGTGGGGGAATGGTCTTGAGGTACTTTGGTTGAACTGTTTATTGTTGGCTTGTTGGCAGTTCCTTGATTGCGGAATTGTTTACTACTTGATCGTTGGTCTTGTAGGAAGTTAGCACCCACCCCTCTCCTACAAAAAAATGAAATATTCTAGGAAATATTAAAAAGGAAGAATATTATATTTCACTGGATGAGAAATGGAGAAACATGTTTTTAGGCAGGAAACAGACTCATTCTTAATAGCCCTCCTCAATAGCCCACAGCAGATGTCTGCACTTAAGAGATAAAGAGATAGCTAGGACTATTCATAAGCAAATGACCTCACCCAAGATCCAACAAAGGTAGGATTAGCCCTCTACCCATCTCACCACATGGCACCTGGGAAGATTACATCACCCAGCAAGACTCAACCAAGCTTGGAACTCAGGACAGCCTACAGATTTCCCCTGCATGGCCCCATGGGATCTGACAACCAATCAGAATACAATCTCAAATTCAAAGCCCAACAGAGGGTATAAAACTCAGGCACTGTCAGCATCTTGGCCCTTTTTTTTTCTTCACCCAACATCTTCAAGGCATGTGATCCTGTCCACCATTAAAACCATCTTTCCAAATAGTCTCCATGTTTCCAGTGTCTTTTTCCCCACTTGGAACTGAACCCAAAAGGATATTTCTTTCAACAGTCTGATGTTAACCCTGGTTTTCATCATTAATACCAACACCAGGCCAACAGCTAAGAAGTGAGCAATACCAGTGGTGAAATCCAATTTTTTTTACTACTGGTTCTGTGGGCGTGGCTTGGTGGGCATAGTGTGGCTTGGTGGGCGTGGCTTGGTAGGTGTGGCAGGGGAAGGATACTGCAAAATCTCCGTTCCCACCCCACTCCAGGGAAAGGATACTGCAAAATCCCCATTCCCTCCCCACTCTGGGACCAGCCAGAGGTGGTATTTGCCGGTTCTCCAAACTACTCAAAATTTCCACTGCCAGTTCTCCGAACTGCTCGAAATTTCCGCTACTGGTTCTCTAGAACCTGAGCAATACCCCAATCAAAAAACTGCCAAGTAAATCAATAGTAAATCAATAGTAAACAGCCCAACCAAAAAAAACACCTCATCAACAGCAACACTGATAGGCAAGCCATAGAATATAAATTGAGAAACAAACTCTTTCCCTACTAGCACTGATGAAGTTACCTAGTGAAAAATCTGCAAGCTCAGAGAGCACCAAGGATACTCCCATATTTTTCCCCGTTCCGTATAAAGTTTATGCTGGGAGTGGATTTAGTCCTAATTGGCCAAAACGAGGAGGTATGCTTCAAAGAACATCGTTCAAAGACATTCCCAGATTTCACAATCTCAAAACATTGTTTACTACGATAAAAGGTAGCTAATTTAATTCAGACTTGGGAAAATAGTTCAAGATTCCAGTTTGGGTAGATTTAACTACTCATTAGAGATATGCAAGCAATTTCTTATCCTGTTTTAAAACATCCTTATCTGTTTTAATTTGCCTATTTTTCTCTTGAATAAATCCTAGGTCAGTGGAGAAAAAAGTCCTCTATCCTGCGTAATATTCAGTGCCTTTATTTATTTTTATTTTACAGGTGAAAATATTCACATCATTTTCTTATGGTCTGAAAATTTAAGCTTGTTTTTAAGGCTGGTAAAATGTTTTTTTTTTTTTCTCAAAAGAAAAATTAAACTGTGGAGTTACAAACAGTGAATGAGAGACTTCTAAGTGAAGATGTTGAATTTGCTACAAGTAAGAGAAGTAGTCACGTGTCATCATTTCGAAGATGTTTTCTTAGAAAGTGTGACAGTTAATAAACACTCAGAATGGACAAGGAATTGAAAAAACTTTACACAGAGACATAGACAAGGTGTTTTCTTTGATGACACTTTAGAAAGTTGGTTCTAAAACTCAGGATCTATGACAAGAAACAAGATGCACTTTTCACAGGAACTGTGGCAGAAAAAAAAATATCTATGTTGTATATCTCTTTCTCTCCCCAATTCTGTACTCTTTACATTATCAAGATAAATGAGAATAAAAAAGAGAAAGTATTTCTGTATTTATAACTATTACTGGGATGAAAATGTTGATCATTTCTTTTTCAACCATTAATTGTAGAGGGGTGGAAATTATTTGTCCTCATAAAATTATCTGAGAATTTGGGAGCAGAGGTTTGGTTAACTTTGGAAAATGACTTGTTTGTTCCTTTTTCCTATTTTTCACCTTTAAAAAACAAAACAAAAAACAAAAACAATTACTACCAACCTGCCTTCCATTGAGGACCTGTATACTGCACGAGTCAAAGAGGGCTGTGCAAATATTTACAGACCCCTCACATCCTTGACATAAACTGTTTCAACTCCTACCCTCAAAACGACACTATAGAGCACTGCACACCAGAACAACTAGACACAAGAACAGTTTTTTCCCGAACGCCATCACTCTGCTAAACAAATAATTCCCTCAACACTGTCAAACTAGTTACTAAGTCTGCACTATTATTAATCTTCTCATAGTTCCTATCACCCATCTCCTCCCACTTATGACTGTAACTTTGTCGCTTGTATCCTTACGATTTATATTGATATTGATTGTTTCCTAGTATGATTTAATTGCTTATTTGTACCCTATGACTATCATTAAGTGTTGTACCTTATGATTATTGATGAATGTATCTTTTCTTTTATGTATACTGGAGTGTATGCACCAAGGCAAATTCCTTGTGTGTCCAATCACACTTGGCCAATAAAAAATTCTATTCTATTCTATTCTATTCTATTCTATTCTATTCTATTCTATTCTATTCTATTCTATTCTATTAAAAAAATAAATGCATACATAAATAATGAAGATGTGCTACTCTGAACAATAGAGCACTACTTAGAACAATTCGGGAAAACAATCTTGAATCTACATGAATGGAGAGTGGAACATAATTTCGAATATTTATTGAGGAGGGTAAGAAAATAAAATCTATTATTTTGTGATCTACTTGTTGGTAGCAGCAAACATTCGACTAACTAAACTGAATTACTTTGAAACCATTAAATTTTATCCTTAGTTAAGCAGCTTTGGTATATCAAGGCTGTGGGGACATTATACCTCTTTTATTACATCTTCTAAACCAAATTCCTTGAGATATTGCAAGATTTGCTGTGTGATTAATCAAAGATACCCTGGGTAAAGAACCATCTGGGCTGCTATACTCAGCTATAAAATGATATGTGTTGCCTATAAAAAAAGTTTAGAATTGAGAGTGAGAGCAATATTGATGATAATAAGTGAGATTTTACTGTTATGTTCTGAGAAGTTACTGGAGGCTTTCAAAAAAAAAGATTGGACAATAATTTGTTTGAAATGGTATAGCAGGGATTGGCCTAGACGACTCCAAGGTCCCTTCCAATTCTTTTATTATATGTTCTATGTCTATGCATATTCTGAAATCATGTTATGTGACTGTGTTTATTAAATTATCACATTTCTTAAAGGGCATTCTGTAAGGTTTAAGGTAAAGGTAAAGGTTCCCCTTGCACATATGTGCTAGCAGTTCCCAACTCTAGGGGGTGGTGCTCATCCCCATTTCTAAGCCAAAGAGCCAGCGCTGTCCGAAGACGTCTCTGTGGTCATGTGGCCGGCATGACTCAATGCCAAAGGCACACAGAACGCTGTTACCTTCCCACCAAAGGCGGTCCCTATTTTTCTACTTGTATTTTTTACGTGCTTTCGAACTGCTAGGTTGGCAGAAGCTGGGACAGGTAATGGGAGCTCACCCCATTATGCAGCACTAGGGATTCGAACTGCTGAACTGCCGACCTTTCGATCGACAAGCTCAGCGTCTTAGCCTCTGAGCCACTGCGTCCCTTCTGTAAGGTTTACTTTGGGATTAAGCTGCCTAAAGAAGAAAGGAAAGGTTTATCCGTAGATATTTATTCATACATATTAGAATCAATGAAGTAATTAGATATAAAATGTTGTTTCATCTCCCTGCTTTCTTCCTTTCCTCACTCATATTGCAGAAAAACACCTCCAGTGGTTCATTTGTGTATATATGTATGTGTGTGTGTGTGTGTGTGTGTGTGTGTGTGTGTGTATTTGTTTTCTGAGGTTTTCGCGGGTGTTTGTATGTAGGTCTTTGGTTATTCGGATTTTCTCCCGCGTAAAATTGGAGGTTTCTTGGCAACGTTTCGACGAAGTCTCATTCGTCATCTTCAGGTTGGTGTTCTCGGCTTCGTGCTTCTAGGAGCAATGTGTGTGATCGCAGCTGTTTCTTCCTTTTAACTGCCAGTGGGGGTGTTAACTGATTGGGTGGGAGCTTGGCTGTGTTCTGATTGGGTGGAGGTGTGTTCTGATTGCTTGGGGGTTTGGCTGTGCTCTGATTGGATGGGGGGTTGGCTGTGCTCTGATTGGATGGGTGTGTGTTCTGTTTAGGTGGGGGCTTGGTTGTGCTCGGGTTAGTCTGAGTAGCAGGGGGATTTGAGCTGGTGAACTGTGTTGCTGCTGTTTGGCTTCATGTTTGTGGCGTGCCATCTCTTCATGTTGGGTGTCAGTCTGCTTCATGTACGGATTGGAGGGGTTTAAAGTGGCTAATGATGCAGCTGTGGTCTGGCTTCTGGTCCGTGGTCATGCCTGATCATCAGTGTGGGTTTGAGTCTGCTTTCTGCTTGGAAAGCTCCCACCCAATCAGTTCACACCCCCACTGGCAGTTAAAAGGAAGAAACAGCTGCGATTACACACATTGCTCCCAGAAGCACGAAGCCGAGAACACCAGCCTGAAGATGACGAATGAGACTTCGTTGAAACGTTGCCAAGAAACCTCCAATTTTACGCATGAGAAAACCGGAATAACCAAAGACCTACAGATAGATAGATAGATAGATAGATAGATAGATAGATAGATAGATAGATACATAGATGATAGATATAGATATATATAGAAAGAAAGAAACAAGTTAGCACCCACCCCTCCCCTAGGAAAATGAGATGTTTTAGGAAATATTAAAAGGACAAAATATTTTCCCCCAAAAGGGAGGCAGAAACTTAGCCCCCTCCCCACCTTTGTCAATGGACCATTAAGACCTTAGCCAGTCCATTCTACATAACAAAGACAGGATTAGCCGTCTAACCATCTAACAACATAACTCGCCACATGTCACCTGGGGAGATTGCATCATCCTGCAAAGCTCAACCAAGGTTGGGACTCAGGACAGCCCTCAGAGTTGCCCCTTCATGGCCCCATGGGAGTCTGTCAACCAATCAGAATACAAGCTCAAATTCAAAGCCCAACAGGGCATAAAACCAAGGTACTCTCAGCATCTCTGCCCTTTTCTGCTCAGGACTTCAAGCCATGTGACCCTGTTCATCAATAAACCTTCTTTCCAAGCAACTTCCATGAATCCAACATCTTTTTCCCCACTTGGAACTGAACCCAGAAGGATATTTCTTCCAACAATTTCACAAGAGCTTTGTACACACACATACACACACACACACACACACACACACACCACAATAAACACACACATACACCAAATACACAGAGAGAATGAAAATCGATGGAGTCCCAATTAAGATGTGCTTATGAACTTAAGTCAAAACGAACGCTTAAACCTTTGAGCAAAAATTCACAGGGAAATGAAATTATTATTTGACAAAAGCTAGCCTGGAAAATGTAATATGTGGTTTATACATTACAGTGTTTCACAGTTCAGAAGGATTCACCACAGTGGTATGTCAAATAACCTTCTATGTAATAGAATTACAGAAGAACCTTATGAGGTTTACTATTGAGTTCTGTGGGACCTATATGTGCATGGAGGATTTGTGTGAAGGTCTGGTGGCTTGGGGCGAATGAGATGAGACAAAAGCAGAGCTGTGATTTTTATCTGTATGGTAATTTATTTCTTTCCCAGTGAAGCAAGGGAGAGAGCTTCAGAGGACCCAAGTGAAAAAAAATAAAAAATAAACCAGAATTAAACTAGAGTTTTTCCCTGTTGCAATGTATGGCTGTGAAAGTTGGACCATAAAAAAGGCTGAGCACCAAAGAATTGAGGCCTTTGAACTATGGTCCTGGAGAAGACTTCTGTGAGTCCCTTGGACTGTAAGGCGATCAAACCGGTCAGTCCTAGAGGAAATCAACCCTGACTGCTCTTTAGAAGGCCAGATCCTGAAGATGAAACTCAAATACTTTGGCCACCTAATGAGAAGGAAGGACTCACTGGAGAAGAGCCTAATGCTGGGAATGATTGAGGGCAAAAGAAGAAGGGGATGACAGAAAACGAAGTGGCTGGATGGAGTCACTGAAGCAGTAGGTCTGAGCTTAAATGGACTCCAGAGGATGGTAGAGGACAGGAAGGCCTGGAGGAACATTGTCCATGGGGTCGCGATGGGTTGGACAAAACTTTGCAACTAACAAGAACAAAATCAGAGTTGGCCAGAGTTGACTGTATTTCTTTTCATAGGTTGAAATTTCAACAGGGCAATGCATGACCTTTCTCAACTCCCTAAAGAGCATAATTGGGTTCCTTAAAAGGAAAACTTTCTTTGAAAAAAACATGGAGTCATGAAATGCTGATTGACTGGAAGGTCCATCAAATGCTAAATATTAACTAAATAATATTATACACCTGTAAATAAATTACAGTTTTTGAGCCATTGAGTGCTGTCGAGAACTCCAGTCATGTTATCTGAAAAGGTTATTTCTTTCCTTAATGCTGATGGCAGTTTCTCATCCTTCTCCCTTCCTAAAATCTTTTCCAAAGGCACCCCCACAGCCCAAAAAACAACCCATTCCAGAAAACCATGACAAATTTCTAACAGACCATATTCTATTCGTGGAATAAAGCCTCCATTTTTGCGGTGGCACAGTGGTTAGAATGTAGTATTTGCAGACTAACTCTGCCGACTGCCAGCAGTTCATTTCTGACTGGCTCAAAGTTGACTCAGCCTTCTATCCTTCCAAGTTCATTAAAATGAGGACCCAGACTGTTGGGGGCAACATGCTGACTCTGTAAATTGCTTAGAGAGGGTTGTAAATTATTGTGAAGTAGTATATAAGTCTAAGTGCTGTCACTATTTCACTAATTACTAACTGGGATGGTCATGTCTTGCTTCAGTTTGGTACCATATCTGATTATGTAATATCCTTCAACAGGCTGTGGGAATTGCAACATGGGCTCACTGATACAACGTGGAAAAAGTACCCTATGTGCGATGGATGAGTGTCGGTGTTTTTGTCCAGAATTGTTGTGGCCCGTACGCAGCCTGTGCAGCTAGTAGCTGATTCAGACAGTGAGGAGACTGGTGTGGTGCTGCACCAGCAGCCTGTGCAGCTGGCACTCGAGTCAGACAATGAGGAGGCTGGAGAAGATGTGGTGCCAGAGGCGGGGATTCAGCCAGGGCCTTCAGAACCTCCAGAAGCTCCCTTAAGTGAAGAGGATGAAGAGAAGGAGACTCTTCTCGATGCACGGGTGCGCAGAGCTGCCAAAAGGCTGGAGTGGCTCCTCAGGAGGAGGTCTCCTCGAGAGTAAGGCTTGGGGCTAATTGGCCACTCCCATAGACTATTTAAGGAGGAACGCTGACTGAAGCAATTTGCAGGGAACAACTTAGGTCACATACCTTCGTGTCTTGTCTTGCTTATCTTATCAGCTTCCTGCAAATTGTTTCTGGGCATTCTGCCAACCATAGTAAGCTTTCAGTTATTATTCTCTGAATTCTTGGCGGCTGTTAATGCAATTAATTAACAGCTGTTGTTGGAAAAGACTGGTTTATTCAGTAAACTAAGGTTTGAACGGACTTTGTGTGTGCTGTTTTCTTTGGAGTCCGTAGCTGGGGCAGAACAAGAATAGATGCAGAAACTTAAGCCATTAACTAAACTTTTTTTAAAAAAAGAACAATCTGCCATTTTGTCGAGAAGGTTTTTGAACAGAATCATGAGGGAGAGGTCTTAGAGAATTGCATATGAGTCATTGATTATGAATTATGTGCAGTTTTGAAAGGGTTTCCCCATAATAGGGAAATTAGCCTGATTTCTTGGGAATCTTAGGCAGCTTTTCATAACATAACTTGGTTTCCCACACTTCTCCTGAATGCTTCAGCCATTCCAGGCTTCAGAGCTGTGATGAAATCCAATTTTTTTTTACTACCAGTTCTGTGGGCGTGGCTTGGTGGGCGTGGTGTGGTGTGGCTTGGTGGGCGTGGCTTGGTGGGCGTGGCAGGGGAAGGATACTGCAAAATCTCCATTTCCACCCTACTCCAGGGGAAGGATACTGCAAAGTCCCCATTCCCTCTCCACTCCAGGGAAAGGATACTGCAAAATCCCCATTCCTACCACACTCTGGGGCCAGCCAGAGGTGGTATTTGCCGGTTCTCCAAACTACTCAAATTTTCTGCTACTGGTTCTCCAGAACTTGTCAGAACCTACTGGGTTTCACCCCTGCTTCAGAGATCTTCTCAAATGTAAGATAGAGGTTCCACCCATCAAAAAAAGAAGTCCTGATCCTATAACAAACTAAACATGAAAAAAAAATGCAGCTGTGGATAGCAATAAATAGCACTATCTTCCCTCATTAGCTGTTTGTAAGTGTGTATGTGTGTGTGTGTGTCTCATTTCTTGTCCATTCCCATCCTTCATCATTGTAGGAGAGTTAACAAGCAGCCAGAGTCAGCTGAAAATAGGACACCTGTAAGTTAATTATCAGTGTGACATTTTCCCCTCTTATTTCCACGAGACAAAGCAATTGCTCAGATTCTTTTGCCGAAGAACAGTTGCATATATATGAATAAAGGTGAGAAAAGAACATATGAAATGTTCCTGAAAAGACACTGGTTCGCAACAACGGGGAAAGTTATTATCCTTGGCCATCTTCTCTGTTCATACTGTCATTTTATATATATATATATATATATATATTTCATTTGCCTTTGTTATTTTTTATAAGTAACTCAAGGTGGTGAACGTAGCTAATACTCCCTCCTCTTATTTTCCCTCCACAACGACAACCCTGTGAGGCTGAGAATGACTGGCCTGAAATCACCCAGCCAGCTTTCATCCCAAGGCAGGACTAGAACTCACTGTCTCCTGCTGATTGTTCCAAAGTCACCCAATCAACTTCCATGTCTAAGGCGGGAATAGAACTCATCGTCTTGCTGGTTTATAGTCTTCACCAGAGGTGTCAAACTCAAGGGGTGTTTAGATCAGGCCCATTGGGCTGCCCTGAAAGCAGAGAAGGATTGGCCCACAGTACCTCTGTGAAAAAGGACCTCGGGAGGGCCATCGCAGTCAAAATCAGAGCTCCCGAGGGCCACGGGCGGCCTTCCCAAGCTCTGTTTTCCTTTTTTTTTTTTAAAAAAAAAATGTTTTAATTATACATTTTCCTTTATAATACATCACATTTTCAGTTTTACAACACAGTCTATCTCTTTCCGTCTCTTTCCTTCTCCTTCCCTCCCTTCCCTTCTCCCCTCAGCTTCCCTCTCCTTCCCTCTCTCCTTCTCCTCTCTCCTCTCTCCTTCCCTCTCCTCCTTTTTCCTCTCCTCCTCTCCCCTCCCTCCTCTTCTCCACTTTCCTCTCCTTCCCTTTCTCCTACTCCTCTCTTCCTATCCACTTCCCTCTCTCCTTTCCCCTCTCTACTTCCCTTTTCTTCTGTCTCCTTCCTTCTCCTCTTCCCTCAGTCTTTCTCCCCTCCTCTCCTCTCCTCTCCTCCACCCCACCCCACCTCACTCCACTTCCCTCTCTCCCTTCATCTCTCCACTTCTCTTTCCTTCCATCTTTTTCTTTTCCTTGTTGTATATAAATTTCCATTTACCTACAAAGTAAAGGAGCCTGGATAGCTCAACAGACTAAAAGCCTGTTATTAACATTCAGCTGTCTGCAATTATTGCAAGTTCGAATCTCCCCAGGCTCAAGGTTGACTCAGCCTTCCATCCTTTCTAAGGTAGGTAAATTGAGGACCCAGTTTGTGGGGGCAATAAGCTGACTTTGTATAAATATACAAAAGTATGAAGGCTGTTCCTTAACGCATTGTAAGCCGCCCTGAGTCTCCGGAGAAGGGCGGCATATAAATCTAATTAAAAAAAAAAAAAGTGCAGTGTATTTTCCAGGTACCGTCAATTTCAAATTTAATTATACGTTTTCTTGAAATTACATTAGAAGAAAACAAACTTAATATATACATGAACAGTGTTGAGGACACTGAACGTGAACGAGCTCCGTTTTCACTGGCAGAGGGTTGCAGGAGGCTGTTGCAGCCAAAAACGGAGCTGGGGAGCCCATTTCCACTGGCAGAGCACTTGCGCCACCACAGGCGCCCCCGACACGAGTGATGTCAAGCTGGCCACGCCCACCTTGGCCACGCCCTTCCCCCCACCCGAAGTCAAACACAACCCTGATGCAGCCCTCAATGAAATCGAGTTTGACACCCTTGGTCTTCACCATTAGCCAGGCTTTTCGACATCTGCTTAAATACCTTCATTGAAGAAAAAGAAGATTTTCCCCAAAACAGTGTACCCCGCTGCTCTATAGAATTTACCATTAGGAACTCAATGAATTTTTTTAGACAATACCTGCTTTCCAATAATTTCTGCACGCTGATTCTAGTCCTGCCTTCTGTAACTATCAGCCGTTGCACGATCCGCCTTGAATATTGAGCTAATGTCTCCTCTCTTTTTTCTCATTTCCATACTAAACATGCCCAGGACTTAGTTTCCAAGCCTCCTTACTTTCTTAATGACACAATCTATTTTTCAATGTCCTGTTTAAAATGCATTCCTCAGTGCTGAACACTTTGCATCAAATATGTGGAGACAAATAGAGAGCAGCATGGTACAAATGTTTAATGTTGTCTCATCTCTATGCTATGCTTAATGCATGCTAAAATGGCAATTCTTTTGTTAGAAGCTGTTGTACTGCTGTTCACATTCAGCTCATGGTGTATTAAAACACAGAGAATCCTTCATTAGCTGGAGGCACCTCACCTTAACAATAATTGATAGTTTATCTATCTACTCATCCATCTATCTGTTATCTATCCGTCTGTCCGTCCATCCATCTCTTTTTCTGGCATTCTCCATTTAAATTCGACTTGTAACTTTCCAGGTCTTTTAGAATCCCAATTCTGTCTTATATGGTGTTGAATATTGAACTCACCATCAATAATGAATAAAGCAATTTCTTTGCCTACTTATATTTCTCTAATTAAAAAAAGAAAAAGCAGAAACAAAGCTGATAATGATTAGGTTGATGTAGAGCAGGGGTGTCAAACTCAAGGCCTGTGGGGTGCTTAGATCTGGCCTGCAGGGCCGCCCTGGAAACAGTGAAGGACTGGCCCGCGATGCCTCTGCCAGATAAAACAGGAGAGCTGCATGTGGCCCTCCCAGGCTCCATTTTTTGGTTGTGATGGCCTCCCGAGCTCCATTTTCACTGACAGAGGGCAACAGGAGGCCATCACAGCTGAAAATGGAGTCTGGGAGGCAGGCGTGGGTTCTACTTACCTTTACTACTAGTCTGCAATGGGCCGCAATGAGTTTCGCTCACGCAGAAGTTTCTGCACATGCGCAGAAGCATTTTCATGATGTCAGGGTCAGTGGGCGGAGCCTCCCGCTGGTTCTATAGAACCGTTGTGAACTGGAGGCAACCCACCACTGCTGGGAGGGTCACAGGGCTCTCCCAGCTCCATTTTCATTGGCAGAAAGTGGCAGGAGTCCATCATGGCTGAAAACAGACCTCGGGAGCCCGTTTTCACTGGCAGAGTGCTCAGGTCACCACAGATGCCCCTGACATGAGTGATGTCAAGCTGGCCACGCCCACCCTGGCCATGCTCACTCCGGCCCCCAAGGTTAAACACAACCCTGATGCGGCCCTCAATGAAATAGACTCTACTTATGATGTAGAGTCATAAATAAACCCTAACACAATTGGTCAACTAGCCCACAGTTTCCTGGTTTATACTGGGCTGTATAAAGTGTCTAGTGGTTCTCCATAATATTAAAGATCAGTGACTTTTTAAATCCTGTACCTATAAGTAAGTGCAGTATAAGCTTGGAATACAAATAGCAAGGATACTATAACATGCAACCATCAGTAGTGAATATAACACAGAAAGCCAAAACCACCCTCCATCTGGAATGTTTTCAATTAAAAAGGTATCAAACATGTGATTGATAACCAAATATACTGGATTTTTGTATAGAAGACAGACTTTATCCATGGAGGAGCAAGAAACATAGAGTTGGCCTTCCTTTGCTAGACTTAGACGGGGAGAATGTTTTAGGGGTTGAAATGGTATCCATAATAGACTTCCAACATGTTCTAGGAGGACAAGCACACAATTGTGACAAGAGGAGATGCTGATTCTTCCCAGTCCTTGGAAGACAGAGTTATGCAGTGGCTCAGTGGTTAAGATGCTGGGCTTGTCAGCTGGAAAGCCAGCAGCCCAGGTTCGAGACCCAAGAGCTATTTGATGGGGTGAGCTCCTATCCTTGCCTGCCAACCTACCAGTTCAAAAGCATGCAAATGAGAGTAGATAAATAGGTACCACTTCAGTGGGAACGTAACAGCACTCCATGATATCATGCTGGCCACATGACCACAGAAATGTCTTTGGATAGCACCAGCCCAATGGCCTTGAAACGGAGATGAATAAATGCTCCCTATAGTCAGACACAAGTGGAGGAGTAAACTCCACAGAGAAACTTTTTAGTCACAAGATGAACACTCTTTTTGGCAGCATCTCATATGACTATACAGTATATGTGCAAAAACCAAAGTCAACACCCTTTCTGTCAGAAGTTGATTGCCACTTGTCAAAACTGAAATCCAGCAACAATCAAAGAAGCAGCACGGTTTCTTATCTAACTCCTTCTTTTAGCTAGATAATTCACCAAGAACGGTGAAAAAGATGCAAATTGTAGGCGGCATGGATACCAGAGCAATGCGTTATTGTATCAGTCTTAATTCTCCTTCATGCTCCTGAAGCCATAGATCCTATGCAGCCAGTCACAAAACACTGTCTGATTTATGACCGTCTGAGTACACCGGATGCTAAAGCATTGTTAAGCCTCTGTAGGTCTTGGAAGTTTGGTTAATGCATGGATGGAACTGTGCCAGCAGAATCCATGTAAGCCATTCTGAGTTTCCCAAAGGAAGAGCCGGATAAGAGGCATAAAGCACTGACGTAATCCCTGTTGTGTAATCCAAGACCCCTCCTCATGTGATCTAGATGTGGTTGTCACAGAAAACCACTTCCATACCGAGAGGAAACCTTTTGCCTCCATTCATGTCGCCCCGTTTTGCTTCTAAATCCCAAACCGAGTGAAACAGTTTCCTTTGGTTTTACAGAGCACAGCATGTGCATTGTAGAGAATCAATTTTCAGCTCTCTTCTACAGATCACAGGTGTCTCTATCCCACAAAGCTTTGGAGAAAGAACTGTGAAATTGTACAACAGAAAGTGTAGGAACAGACAGAACTCCAAGTGTCTTTCGGTGCCTGTTATTGAGTTCATAAGTCACACATGAGAAGTAACTTAACTTGGTGAGCCGCCTCCGCTTTTCAAGTTTCATCATCTACGTCATAAGCTTGTTCCAAAGTTGTAAAAACTCTACTGGAGAAGCAGTTCACCTAGCTAAATAAATGAAATTATTAACATCCTTTTGCACTGCATGAATGACCTAACCCTACACTTCTATACTGTCAGCAGGTGATTCTGATGACTCAAAGATTCATCCATCAGCCACTTTTATAGTTGCTTCTTGACATTTATTCCCCCTCCTGAGGATAACAGAATAACAACAATGATGGAGAGATTGGTCTTTGTGCCCTGCTAGGGAGATTCATACAGTATATCCCTTATTTCTTTTAACCTCAAGAATAAAAATAAGTTATGGAGATCGTTGTGGGCCACCGGCGACCAGCAGAGCTGGCTGCAGAGTTGGACAATAAGGAGGTTGGGGCAGTCCTGGGGGCTGGGGAAAGCTTGGACAAGGGCTCTGCGTCAGAGGCAGAGAGGGAGTTAGACAGCAGTGAGGCAGAGGAACAGCTGAAGCCCAGTGTGTGCGTGCGCAGAGCTGCCAGAAGACAAGAACAATTAAGAAAGCAGGGTAGACTCGGGAGTAAGGCCACACCTTGGAGATGATTGGACCTCCCATAGGGCATAAAAGAGGAGCGAACGGGACGTGGGCTTTTGCAGGAAGCAATTAGTTGACTCGTTTCAAGATTGGAAAGTTCTGTTCGCGACTCTAATAGACTTGGTGCCAAGTTTGGCCTTGCTCTGCATTTGGAAATTGGTTCTCTAGCAGCGTTCCAAGTGAGATAATGTGGGGGTTGATAAACATTCCTCTGAAAGACTGTTTTGCCAAAGCCTTGTTGACTGTGAATGAACGGAATTCACAGTCATATTAATAAAAGAGGTTTTACCGGGATTCATGCTTTCTAAGGAAGCCTAAGTCAGAACAGAGATTGCAAAGGTGCTTTTTCAAAAGGCAATTGACTTTCTGGTTTTTGATGAGATGTTTCACTTCTCATCCAAGAAGCTTCTTCAGCTCTGACTGGATGGAAGCTGAAGAAGCTTCTTGGATGAGAAGTGAAACGTCTTCCAAGGGGAAAAAAAAACCAGAAAGTTAGTTGCCTCTTGAAAAAGCACCTTTGGGACAACCATGACCTGGATGACTGAGAATCTCCAGAGACAAGTCATAGATATGGTATTTGGGTAGGGTTCTCTAGGACATGATGTCTTCCATGGATAGTGTCACTGCGTTATGTGTT